>NC_090062.1:9995080-10170080 GCF_038355195.1 Osmerus mordax | reverse complement strand
ACACACTTGCTGGCATTTTTTCTTTTTACTGTAGTTTATCTTTACATATAATATCCACCCACACTAACACCCTTCTGCCCCCACCACACCCCTCCAAGCCTCGCCACACACACATGCAGACACACTCATTTATGTTGCTGTAAATACCCACCCTTTAAACACATACATTCACACACCCACACAAACACCCAGCCGGCGGACAGCTGCTGGGCTCTCCTGTACACATAACCTAACCTTTTAGACTGAGCCACCCAGCCTCCCCCAACTGCCTTTTCTTCTCACCTGTATGCTAATAACCCTCCACTGAGAAAGAGAGAGAAAGGGAGAGGGAGAGGGGAGGGGAGAGCGGCAAGAAAAGAGAGAGGGGGAGAGGGGAAAAGAGAGAGGCAGGCGAGGGAGAAAGAAAGAGAGAGAGAGAGAGAGAGAGAGAGAGAGAGAGAAGGAGGGGGAGTGAGAGGGAAAGGCAGAGAGAAAAAGCAGAGGAAAGAAAGAAAAAGGGAAAGAGAGACTGAGGGAGAGAGGGGGACAGAGAGAGAGAGAGGTGGGGGAGAGAGGCAGAGAGAGATGGAGAGGGGTGAGAGAGGGAGAGTGAAAGAGAGGGGGAGAGAAAGAGAGAGATACAGAGTAAGGGAGACAGACAAAGAGAGACGGAGAGAGAGAGAGAAAAGGTGCCAGACGGGTATTCAGGTATGTGGGGGATTCTGCTGTGTTGGAAGGTGTTTCAGGCGAGAGCAGGTATGGCATCATCCCCCTCACAGCCAACGAGGCCAGTATTCCTGCTCCCACGCCACCAGGTCAACACACATCAGTGTTGACAGGTGGCACATAAGTCTGACAGGAAACACAGGTAAATGTGTGTTTGTACAGGATGCTGTGTCAGTGTGGGGGATGGCGACAATTACGAAAGGCTGGGTATAGATGGAGAGGGGTGGGAGATATGGGGAGAATGGGGAGAGATGGGGAAGGGAGAGGGAAAATGGGGGAGGGAGGGGGAGAGATGGGAAATTAGTAATTTGATGATGGCCCCTCTAAAGGCAGGCTTGTTTGTTCTGTCCTGTTTGAAGTAAACATATGTTGTGTTGGAGGAGTATATAGCCTTTGGAATGCCTGTGTAAGTGTCTGTGTGTGTGTTTGTCTGTTTATGTTGTGATTAGGTGTGTTTGTTTGTATTTTTCTGTTGTGATTGGGTGTGCGTGTTTGTGTGTTTCTGTTGTGATTGGGAGTGCGTGTTTGGGTTTGTTACAGATGGTGTGTATTTGTTTGTGTGTGTGTGTATTTGTTTGTTTGTGTGTGTGTATGGCCTCTTGAAGTTATTCCAACAGTAGGGTGCCTCCACTTACACATTTGTGCGTCACATTAGGCACGGTAATAATGGTAATCTAGGCTACAGAAAGAACAAACACTCGTGGGATTTTACTTTTATTTAAAAAAACAGACCACCTTTCTACACAAACCTTTACATAAAACTGCTACTCCAGTGTAGTTATCAGGCACATATATGTTTATATATACAAATAAAACATCTCCTATTTTTTCAGTGTCTACTTGTCTCAGTGACAGCCGTTGGCAGCAAGCAGACAGTTCCCTGGCGACCCCTCAGGGCAGCGCACAGCTGGGAATCCCCACAAGAGACAGCTACACAACTACAAGCCAGCATTTCCCTTTTTACGCACCATAAAATACTCTTAAATTAAAACTTAAATATTTACTAAATGCCATAGAAAGTACTGAAGTATTCATCAATAGCAGGCAAATGACGGCAGTGACACATGTTCTGATATATGAGAGGGATGGGGGGGAAGCAGGATCACCAGTTTAGGTGGAGGTGGGGATGGTGGTGCAGCTGGTTAAGCAGTTCTTCTTCTGTGGGCTCCTGTATTTGTTCTCTGGAGACAGGAATAAGCATGGTCAGGAGAGGAGAGAAGACAAGACGAGAGGGGAAGGGAGGGGAGGGGAGAGGACCTACTTGAACATGAGCTGGACTGTGGTCTCATATCCTGTCCTCTCGATCTCCGTCACGGAGCACGAATTACTGTGGTCCCACTTGAATATGAAGTTCTGAGGAAACAAGCACATGGGCACACACATGCAGACACATGACAATGAGAAGGAAGGAGGGGGCGCAGGATGAAGATGAGTTGAAGTAGATACCTTACCTCCAAAATGAGAGCCACAAACAGGTTGACCCACATGACTGAAGAGGTGAGCCACCAGGATACAAAGTACACCTTGGACCACCTGGACACACACACACACACACACTAGATTATTACACACTATCGCTTCAACAGAGAGTGGATGTGAATTTTATGTCAGGTGCAATTCGGTGTTCTTACTCTGTGGTGTATCTGGTGTAAGCGTCCATAAAGACCTGCCAGTTGTTGACCACCATGATGTTATACAGAAGTACAATGGAGGACTATGGGAAAGAGAGAGAGAGCAAGAGAGAGGAAGAGAGACAGAGAGAGTTAGAGAAAGACATGTAGAGAGCAAGGTGGGTAGGTAAGGGGACTCACAGCCTCTATGCTCTGCCAGGACTATGCCCAAGTACAGGAAGTGAGGTCACTCACGGCAAAGTCGTCAAAGTTGTTAGGCCAGTATTCCAACTGTTCATAGGAGCCACATTCCATGGTGAAGTTAGTGGTGATGTTCTCCATGCTGGAATTAGAGATGTCACTGAGGACACACACACACACATCCATTAGAGCTGATCATTACATTATAGAATAGAACAGAATTGCATAGAATAGAATGACAAAGACTCTAATGACTAGTACCTCATTTGGCCTGGAGCTGTGATGGCACCTTTGAACAGCCAGATCCCCAGAACAGCAAACACATAGTACACCACCTAGAGGAAGGACATGGTACTGTATCTTCAGCAAGCATAGTACCCCACCTAGGACAGGACATGGTTCTGTAGCTAGGATAGGACACCACCTAGAGGAGGAACAGGGTTCTGTATTGCCACTCACCACCAGGATGCCAGCAAACGCCCGCAGGTTCTTCACCAGGTCCACCAAGGTACTGGCTACCAGGGCCATCAGCTGAACCGCAACCATAACAGCAATACAGTCACCCATCAGACAACATCATCAAGTATATGAGCCAGCTGTGTTCTCTCCAGCTGTGTTCTCTCCAGAGCTGCTGCACAGCCAGGTGTGGCTGACACTGACCTTGATGTCAGGTATGATGCGGAGGAAGCGGACCACGATGAGGAGGTTGACCAGACGCACCATGTCCCACAGAGACATGATGCCTCGCGACTCGGGGTTCCTAGACACACACACACACATACATCTTACTTACATCTTTGCGTCCTTCAGTATTTCATTGATTGTATCCTCTAATCAGATGGATCAACTATGATAACACCAGTTTATATGACTAGAGTCTATAGGATCTCTTCCCAACCCAACAGGTAACAAAGACAGGTTCCATGGAAGTGGACTGTGGTACAGTAATGCATGAGAGGGCATAGACACCAACCACTTAGGATAAGGAAGCCTGTAGGTGGCAAGGATGGCGATCTGGAGGCCCTGGAGAAGAAAAACAAACACATTCTCAGTATGACACTACATCCACTTGCTACTGTATCATTGTATAGATTATTCTCTCATATGTATAATATAGTTGAATAATAAGTCACTGTGCTGAGCAAGTTGTTTTTATTCAATTTAATGTTGAAAGTGGTCTGGTCTAGGAAGTGAGTTATATATACTATACCATTTGTAGGTGTTTTGACTATGAGACAGAAAAGGCGTGTTTGTACCAGCAGCAGCACAGTCAGGAAGGCGTCGAAGATGTTGTTCCTGTAGGAGATGTAGCCTTTCCAGCCCAAGGCTAGGATCTTCATACACATCTCCAGCAGGTAGTACAGGATGAAGAAACAGTTGATCACCTGCCGCGCGCACACACACACAACAGCATAAGATCACATGAAAACACAGGATAGCCGCCCACCAGACACCAGGACAAGAGATTGGCGTTGCTAACCTCCATGTAGTAGTCGTCTCTCTCTGAGATTGACTTCTCTGAATCCAGGACCAGGATGGACTAGAAGAACATACAAGGAGACAAAGTGTCAGTTCAGGAGTAGAGCTCTCTCTGTGTGTGTGTTTGATGTGTGTGTGTGTTCTCCATACGTACGCAGATACAGATGACGTTGGCCAGGGCCACACCATTGCCCACCACGGTGATATAATGATGACTGAACACCCTCTGGAGCATCTGAATCCAGGGGGCGCTATACTGGGGCATGGCTGGGTGCTGTACACACACACACACATACGTACACACATACACACCATAGGTAAATAGGCAGAACCAACAGATGATTGTAGGAATCTCCCCCTGATGGGTGGAGTCTGTGAAAACATCCACACCCACCTCTTTGATACGGTCCTTGTCAAGCTCATCAAACAACTTCCTGAATGCTTCCCATTGGACGAAACCATCAGAGTACTGCTTCACTTCCTGTTGAAGAGGAAGGTTAAAGAATGCTCATAAAATACAGAGGAGAGAGAGAAGTCAGCAGTCGGTTCTCACCCTGATGATGGCTTGTTTGTAATAGTCTTTCATCTGGACCCTGGACATGACCTGCAGCACAGCATCCACCCTCACACGCTCTCTGGAACCACACACACACACGCTTGTTAAGGTTGTGTGTGCTCCAGTCTTATGTGTGTGTATGTGCATTTGTGTGTGTGTGTATGGACATATGTTTGTGTGTGTGTGCAGGCTTACGTGTGTTCGGGAGTGTGTGTGTCTTCCTCTCCGCAGCCCTGCCAGCCGAGCACGGAGAAGGCAGCCCTGATGCCCAGCCTCCTCCTGAGGATGGACGTCTGCATGGACATCTGACCGCAACGCAGGACAGTACAGGACGTTAGCCCTCATACACTTCCTCATGGTGGAGCAGCAACACAAAACTAGGTCTGAATTACTAGGTGTGGAACGTACCTTAAGTCAGTGAACTACTGTATGATCAGGTATTGGACACAGTCCTAGGGACTAGGGTGCTATGACTAGGTGTGGAACATAGCCCTGGAGGACTACAGAGCTGTCACTAGGGATGGAACCCAGCCCTAGGGACAAGGGAGCGATGACCAGGTGTGGAACTCACCAGCAGGTATCCTCTGAACTGGTTGTAGATGATGGCAGTCAGTAAGTTCATTAGGAAGTAGGTTCCTGTGAGGGCGGGGACAGATGGAGATAAGAGATCACCCAACACTGATACCTACCAATGAATGAACTCCTAATCATTAACTCGGCCCTCAAATACTCACACAAACATTCACACACATTCACCCCTCGCAAATAGTCACACACATTCACCCCTCACCAAATCCACTGAAGAGGATGAAGAAGATGGAGTATCCTCGGTTTAGAGAGTAAGCTGGAATCATCACTGTAACACGAGAGCAGACACACACAAGGTTACAGCAAGAAAGTATAGTATTGCAAAAATGTATAACATATTGTATAGTATAGTATTGTTTGGTATGGTATGGTATGGTAGAGTTCAGTACAATCCAGTAGAGAACAGTATAATGTTAGGTACCATCAGGGTTGTTGGCGGTGGTGAGGAGGACTAACAGAGAGGAAAGAGAGGTAGGCAGGTCTTTGAAGTATGTCTCCCACTCTCCATTTTCCTTTGGGTCCTGCTCAGGACAAACAGGAGTCACCACACACAAACACACTTTCAGTCTATAGAGGTGCAATCACATATCTAAGATCTGATAAAGCACACAGCAGTTGCATAAGAAGAATACTTATTATTTTAATGTGTGTATGTGAGTGTTTCTGTATGAGTCAGAGGAGTGGCTGTAGTCTCACCTCTCTTTTAGCAAACAGCAGCATGCCTATCATGGTGAATAGACACAGGTGGAGCGCCAGGAGCAAGATCACACTGCAGGGAGAGAGAGAGAGAGAGAGAGAGAGAGAGAGAGAGAGAGAGAGAGAGAGAGAGAGAGAGAGAGAGAGAGAGAGAGAGAGAGAGAGACAGAGACAGAGAGACAGAGAGAGACAGAGAGACAGAGAGAGACAGAGAGACAGAGAGAGAGACAGAGAGAGATTTCGTTGTTTTATGTTCACAAAAGAATGCTATCGATACGTGTAGATTCACCCTCTACAACATCTGGAAGATCAGGAGATACCTGTCTGAGCACTCCACCCAGCTGCTAGTCCAAGCACTTGTCCTCTCCAAGTTGGACTATTGCAACTCGCTGCTCGCTGGTCTCCCAGCATGTGCAACCCGCCCTCTTCAGAGGATTCAGAACGCAGCAGCCCGCCTGGTCTACAATTTACCCAGACGCTCCCATGTTACCCCGCTCCTCATCTCTCTCCACTGGCTACCTATCATGGCCCGTATCAGATTCAAGACCCTGGTACTGACCTTCCGAGCAGTGAACGGGACTGCACCCGTCTACATCAAGTCTCTCCTGCAGCCTTACACCCCCACCCGTCACCTACGGTCTTCTTCAGACAACCGCCTGGTGGTCCCACCGCTCAAGACCGCCCGGTCCCAACACAAGCTCTTCTCCTGTCTGGCCCCCCAGTGGTGTAATCAACCCCCACCTCCATCAGAGACACTGACTGTCTCTCCACCTTCAAGAAAAGGCTCAAGACGCACTTGTTCCGGTACTTAGGAATGGTTCGCTTGACCCGATGTTAGTTTCCTCAAGGGTCACAATGACTCTTGCTTAGAAACTTGCTGCTCTTGTGGTTAGTGGTAACTGATTAAAAAATGTTGTACTCGCTGTGATATATTGTTTTTATTATTGTTGCTTATTTTTTCCACAGGTACACTTGCATTTACAGCAGTTCCTGTTGTTTAATAGTAACTTGTTTAACTACATGCTCTTACGGAGTCAGGTGGCTGAGCGGTGAGGGAGTCGGGCTAGTAATCAGAAGGTTGCCAGTTCGATTCCCGGCCGTGCCAAATGACATTGTGTCCTTGGGCAAGGCACTTCACCCTATTTGCCTCGGGGGAATGTCCCTGTACTTACTGTAAGTCGCTCTGGATAAGAGCGTCTGCTAAATGAATAAATATCACAATATGGTTCTTCCCTTTGGCACTTACTTTGGTTGTTCACAATGTGTGCTTCATGTTTTGGCTACTCGCAATGTTTTTGTGGCTATCTTGTTGTTATGATCAGTGACCTATGCACTTTGTAAAGCTCTCTCTTGGAAGTCGCTTTGGATAAAAGCATCTGCTAAATGAATACATGTAAATGTAAATGATACACACACATCACTGACACACAGGTTTTGAAAAATAGAAAGTGGTGTGTATTAAACAAACTGGTGTGTATTATAGATTAGATGTGTTTTTGGATATCTGGTTAAAACAGGTATGTAATAGGTTAGGTGTGTATCTGCATACTTGGGTAGAACAGGTGTGTGTTATAGGCTAGCTGGGTACCTGGCTATTTCTGGCAGTGTTCTCTTGATGCACTTCAAGGTCTTCTTCATCAGGGAGGAGTTTTGCAGGAGGAAGAAGGGACGGATCAGCCTCCTCACTCTCAAACTCTGAGAAGAAAACAGAGCACCAATGCTAAACAAATGTATTAAAGTCATAAAAGCTATATTTGCTGGAAACCTAGCTGGATCTGTTACCTTACCTCATCACAGATCAAGCTCAGAGACACCATCCAATCAATTGCAGACGCTGAGATGACCACGATGTAGCCGATAAGCCACTTGTTCTTCCGGAACTCCTCCCAGCCAATCAGATAGCTCTGGAGGGAGAACAGGTCAGAGAGTCACAGATGATTCAGACAGAAGGACAGCTTCAGCTGGGCTCGGATTTGTCTTTCCCGAGGTAGTTACTTTGACGGCGAGGTCAATGGTGAAGATGGCCAGGCAGACCATCTCGATGCCCTCCGTCAGGCCACATGGGGGCTCCCAGGGTGAGAGCCGGATGCGGGGGTCGGAGGACAAGGACAGCGAAGAGGGCCGCTCTACAAAAGCCAGCGCCAGGATCACCGCGATGGCCACGCCCAGACCCCTGGAGGAAAGAAGGAAGGAAGAAAGGGATTGACGGATGGAGGGAGGGAGGGTAGACATAGACATAGATAGAACATCTATGAAGGGTATGAGTACATTCATCGCACTGAGACGGAACATGTCCGTTTCCTCCTGTCTCTTTGTAGAGACCACAGTTACGTGAAGACGTCAGACCAGAGTTCTGAGGTGGGACACCTAAACAGTCATTACTGGAAGAGTCTCTGAGTAGAAACGCAGAGGAAGAGGAGACGAGGGGGCGGGGGCGTTATGAGGCAGGGTATTCTCCTCTGAGCTCGACCACACAGGAAGCTGACACCAGTCGCAGGCTAGAGGGGTGAGCAACCGTCACTCTGTCATCCAGAGAGAAGCCTACTAATGCCTGGGTCACAGACACATCAGTAACAAAGGTTTCTACGAGTTACTGATCACTCCACTCACTCACTAGCAGACCACCCCAGGGCTGGGTTTCATGACACCAAGAGGCTGTCTCTGGTCCCAGAGACCTTGTGTGTGTGTATGCCTGGGTTTGAGTGTAATTGTGTGTGTCTGTCTGTGTGCCTCCATGGGTGCATGTGTTGGTGTATTAAGGCTCACCACTGGCACAGTCTGGAATAATACCATCTGTACAGACGCAGGGAGCTGGCATCTACCCTGTGGTTGATGGAGCGGTACTGCACAATAAACAAACACACAAATAAAAAAAGAAAAGGTTAATTGCAAGCTTGACCAATATATCAACTAAGTCCTTCATTTTGTGCCTGTTGAAGACTGTGACGGTGACATCCTTCCAGTGTGCAGCTGTGCTCTTCGGAGTTCTAACGTAACTTCTGCTATGCCCAGCCTGGACCACACAGTAGGCCTACATCTGTACGTCCTCAAACATCTCAGACATGCTCACCTGGATGGCATCTTCAATGAACACCACAGCTTGCTGCACGTACAGCGCCTCTTCATCTGTGGAGGGGAGGAGAGACCACAGGAGAGACAACAGGTGAGTCAGAGACCATAGGAGAGACAACAGGTGAGTCAGAGACCATAGGAGAGACAACAGGACAGACAGACTCTGACATGTTTGACCCCTAACTCATTATCATAAACACTCTAAGTTCACACTGCTGCGTAGGCAACTGTCTTCTGCACAGCCTGTTCAGGACCTGCCTACAAGGGGCCCAAAGGGAACTAAAAATATTAAGTATATAGTTATATATACCCTAGTTGTATGTACCATATCGTTTTTATAAACATTATAGGGACCCTAGTTATGTTACCTTAGTTATATATACCATATAATTATCCTGCATTTACATTTAGTCATTTAGCAGACGCTCTTATCCAGAGTGACTTACAGTAAGTACAGGGACATTCCCCCGGGGCAAGTAGGGTGAAGTGCCTTGCCCAAGGACACAACGTCAGTTGGCATGACCGGGAATCGAACTGGCAACCTTCGGATTACTAGTCCGACTCCTCACCGCTCAGCCACCTGACATTTAACATTTAGTACAATTATTACACTGTGGGGAGTTTACTCTGAGGGTTTGGGTTGGATCTTTGGTGAGTGTCTGAGTGATCTCATGTAAGTCTGCTTCAAGTTTGTTTTTATTTAGTCAGTAAAAATCGTATGTTTGCCTTTGGAAACCTCGAGATACAGAGTCACAAGATGTTTCCATGTTGTCTCTATTCCAGTTTGGACCTTTCAACTCTAAACGTTGTGGAGACATTCAAGTTGTACATGTGTTCAGTGTTGCTACAGGCTTGGCTTTAGGCTGTTGAGGTCTACCTGAGGACTGGACCTCTCCCTCCTCCTCATCTTAAGTGAACATGCTTTTCCTGGCCCTAGAACCATGACAGCCAGACAGTGGGACAAAATGACTCAGTCGTGTGCGTTTCTCTTCCCAACCTCCCTGCTGACACATGGACAGACACACACTCACACACTAAGCGTGGGTCACGCCGGCTGTGTCTGACAAAGCAGTGATTCCAAGGGCAGACCTTAGGAGTCTGTCTTCCTGTTTATTACTGCCACACTCTGCTGCCCTTGGTCTGCTGGCCAACTTGTCCGAGGTGGAATACAGGGTATGATTAACAATGTGTTAAGTGGTATTACCTAGATTAAAGTACTGAGTATATTACCAATTTTATCAAGCTGACTCTACTCCCCATGTACAGTCCCTCCGTCTCCAACTCGTGAATCTGTCAGTACAGTGGGGACACGGGAAACACGCAGACTCACTGAACGAATTGACTTCCCAGGTTTAGGCTCAGTGACGAGTCCTCGTTGTAAGTTTTTTTTAACCTATCCAGTCATGTTATCAGTCCATAGGCTACATTATCTATTCGATATTGATAGCGAATACATGGTATAACTTGAACTAGTAAGAGAAAGAGACATGATATGCCTAGTTTGGGTTTCCATAAAATAGTATTTAAGTGTAATTAAGCTATATCCAAACCCAATTATTCTTATCTGATTCCATATAGATTGTATATTTGCATCCAAATGTGAAATTATATTTACATCTATGACTGAGGTGTGCCTTCCATTGCAACATGTTTCACCTGGGACAATAATCGGGTTGCGCTTTACCGAGAGCTCCCATTCACTTACCGCCTTCTACCTTACACGACTCTTCAGCCACTGAGTAAGACAACCGCCGCGTCTTTGGGGATCTCCGGTCAATGTGAACATTTTCCGGGGACCCGTAGTCGGCCGAACTGCGATTAATGCTGCCAGTAAGAAGAGGCTCTGCTTCCATAAATTTGTTCACTGGAGCGAACCAAAAAAAATGAAACTGCCCTTTACTGTGGGATGAGATTAAAAGTGAAAGTTAAACTAGAATTTGAGAATAAAACAAATAAGTTAATAGTCCACGAGTCAGTCCAGTGTCATTAAATATTACTTTAACATGCGTAGCTAAATCTCCCACTGCTTTTAAGTCAGTTCCTTAAGTGACAGCAGTAAAATAGCCGTAGGGGAAAATCTGTTTTTAGGTAACGTCCCAGTTTACTCCTCCCTCTGCTGTCTGAAGTATCACTTTACACCATATGACGAGCACAGCTCAATATTGGCCAGGACATCCTGTAAACAGTCTATTACGCGCGTATGCAGCACGACTGATGACCATGTTAAACATCCTTCTTATCTTGTAAAATAGCCTTAAGACCCAATTGATCTTACCTATAACAAAGGGGTATCTGTTGTAGCCTACTTAATTATCATGGTATCGGTGGTTTCACAGTGAAAATAGAAGATCCAATCACGAAACGGTATTCCTTTGAAACATATTCAAGAATAGTAGTTGGAACACCTTATACTCCATATTTGATTATTATTTTGATTATTTGAAACCGTTTAATATTCCAGTAAAACATTGAAACCTCAAAAACATACTTTGATCCCATTAACAGTTGAAATAAAGGACTGGAAAATAGACACTACTGTTTACAGTTTAGATGTGTTCATTGCTCACAATACAGCCCAACACACTGGTCATCAGAGGAACATTCCAAGTCAGCAATATCAAAACTCACTTATATCGAATGTCTGGTGACTGGGCTAGAACCAGAAAAAACTGTGTGAACACAAGCAGGACAACATTCCTAGCATTGACAGCAGCTGTGTGGTGTTTGAGTCGTCAGGCTGCTTCCTCATGAGCCTTGTTGTTGCAGTACCAGAAAGGCAGCAGCTCACACATGATGGTTGTTCCCTGCTTCCATCTGGGCCACCTGAGGAAGAGAAGACTCCAGTCACCGATACAGCTCTACCCCTGCTGTGTTCATCTGACTAAACTTCATCAGGGTATCAGTACCTGGTTATCAATACACCTGAACTGCCAGCTCCAGCGGGTGTTGTAGAGGAAAGGTCGGAGGTCAAAGCGGTTGTCATCTGGGCCATAACTCTCTGCGTGGTAGGAGGGAGTGATTGTGGTCATCTTGTGTCTGTTCACAGAGTACATCCTGAAGAAGTGCTTCACCTTGCTCGCCACCTGTGAGAAGCCACACAGATAGAGATATAATGTGCATGCTAGTTAAAGTAAGGCCTCCCTCGCTATATGATGATGGTTTCAGACTGTTATCGACAACCTCATACAACCATATATTGACGACCACATTTTTAAAGGTGGTTGTAATCATTTACTTTCTGTACCCATTTACCCTCCAATGGCAGAAAAAGAAGAAGTGGTGTACAGGAGGCCAGAGTGTGGGTGGAGACATGGTGGTGATTAATTAGGGGCTTTCACCAGGGTGATTAATTTATTTATCGGTCCCATAGCCAATGAGGTACAGACCTGCAGAGGGGAGAAGGCCTCTTTCCAGGTGTGGATGAGTTTACAGAACATGCTGTAGGGGCCACACTTTGAAATCTTCCTCAACCGACCAATCACAGACAGCTCTGAGTATGTCATCCCCATATCTGCCTGTTGACAGATAAAGAGAAAGGTAGAGAAGGACAGAAAGAGAGAGGGGGGACAGTGTAGGCGCAGGTCATATTACACCAGAAAAGACAGTCCCCATATAGGAGCCCCACAAAGCAGGTATAAAGATCACGTCTGCACAGGATGCAGCATCAAACAGAAGGATCTGGAGTCTACAGAGGCTGGCAGGCAGTGTCACACCCAGAACAGTGTGCTCCCAGTAGTCTGTAAGCCTCGGTAGAGCAACCACCTATTTACCTCATCAGTCTGCGACACCTGTCCGTCCAATAGGGGCTCCAGCTCTGCGGTGGGCGGGGCAGCCAGGATGCTGCAGGGAAACATGGGGAATGTTAGAGTGGTTTGCATCTTGCCTCTGGTACTCCTCCAGATGTCGTATCTTCCTAAATGTTAAACCACAACATGTCAAACAGAGACAGAAAGTAGAGAGGAAGTACGCAAGTAGAGGAGAAAAGATTCTGAGGTGTACCCGACCTCCTGAGAGATGTGAGGTGGAATTGCTCCAGACAGTACTGCAGGAAGCTCTTCAAGTCTGTCTTACTGACCCCCCCAATGGGATTGATGTCTGCACTGGAGCAGTCGTACTTTGTGAAGTAACCTGTCAGACTGCAGGAGAGAAGTAGGGAGAAGAAGGGGGACGAGGCGAGGGAAGACAAGGAAGAGAGAGGAAGAAGAGTGAGGCTCGAATGAAGCAACAAAAACGGGTGAGAGCAGTTAATAAAGAGGTGAGTGAGACCAGAAAAAGGGTTGGACACATGTGGGGACAGATGACAATTGGATAACTGCTTTTAATTTGTTTCCGTATTCTGTCGGTCGAGTATTGCAGTTTTCTGAGTTCCTAATGGGTGGGTCAGCCATGGCTTGTCTCCAGCTCTCACCTCTCGTCCACATTGGCTGAGCCCAGGACCAGCAGCCCTCCAGGTCGACCCAGAGACCACAGGCTCAGCTGGGCAAACAGGTAGGCCAGAATCATCCTAACACGGGCCTGACACAGGGGACGGGGGGACGGGACGGTTTGTTCAAAAGTTCAGTCACAGACGGTTGGGGTAGAGAACACTTCCCCACACACACACTTACGGTGACAAACACACCCACATAGCCTGCCTACTCAGATCACACCATTAAACTGACAGTCATCAGTGCTAGGTTTGTGGTAGGCTTGTTAGAACATTTTTGAACCATGGTGTTAGCGTGTCGTGTGAACATCGTTAGAGCCGCACCCACAACCCAGCTACTTGGGTTAGGGTATGTTTGATTAGTTTCACACTCTGCAAAGAAGCCCATGGTCATGTGGCCCATAACAACCAGGAGACATGAATCAACCCCACCTGAACATTTTGCAGGGCCAGGTTCTCTCTGCTGCTGCCTCCGTTGGCACGGAACTGAGGCCACTTCCCGGTTACCATGGAGAAGATTCCCAGAATGCCCTTCACAGCCATGTCAATGCTGAGGTTCATGTGAGAGCTGTGGAAACAAAAGTGGCAGGTGTGATCAGATTGATCAGATAATCTCTTGTTTTGTCTGATTGGCTGCCTATGCTCACTTGCAGATTGACCAGTAATTGTCCACTAATTTGGCTGTCTGTCTGATATGACTCTCACCTGATGAACTGACTAGCCAAATGTTCAGTTTTGCACAGTCTGATTGGCCAGCCGTGCTCAAGTGCCTGCCCTATTGGCCAACCGTGTTAATCTACCGATGTGACTGGCCAGCCGTGCTCACCTGCCTATCTGATTGGCCAGCTCCGTGGCCCTGTTGCGTGTGTCCTGGGAGGAGTTTTCGCTGGCCATGTAGCATGTGGAGAAGAGGTGTCCACACAGCTCCCTGGGGTCCTGAGGACGGTAGCAGCCGTCCCCCACCACACGCTGCACATCCTCCAGGACCTGCCTGTCTGGGTGGGGGCAGGGAAAGGGACACTTCATCCTCTCTAACTCTGAAGGTAGCATGAGACTGTGGCTATCATGGAGGTTTTATGTGTGTACTCACTGCCATCTTTGACTGCCTGGCACACCATGGTGCACATGGAGAAGACAATGCAGGCTGTGGACGAGCTATCTACACCCCCACTCAGGGGCAACAGGAACCCTGCCTGGGGGGGGGGGGGGGGGTTAGGGAGGGAAACCGTCTATGTTTCTATTTATTCATTAATTCCTTCATCCATCTGTTCACTTATCTACCCTCCAAAGTTTATTTTGATTGATCTTCCCATCCCTCTGTTCCCTCCATCAATTTCTCCCTCCCTCCATTTCCCTTCGATCCGTCCGTTCCGATGGTTCATCTGTAGGTGTTGTAGGAAGGCAGGAGAGCACAGTCATACCTGGCCACTCCTACGGAGGTAGTCCCACAACCAGCAGGCTGGGCCCAGGCTTGGGGGGGGGGGGGGGGGAGAAGGTTAACCATGAACAGACTAGGTTTTAGGACTTTCATTTACATGATGACCTCCAGTGATGTCTTACCTGATCTCCTCCTCTGGGGTGTGGAACTGCCACGTGATTGGCTGGTGGGTGGGGAGAAAGACATCCTCTCCGTCGGATAGGCTGAAGTCAACTTTGACCCTGTGGTACGGCCGAGGTTCGCTCTCCTGAACACGAGAGAGGGGGGGGGGACATGCTTTATCAGGGGGACATGTTTCACCAAGGCATATTCCTTCCCTTGATCCTTCCTTCCTTCCCTCCCTCAATGAGGTCATCTCTGATGTCACATGATGGGGATAGTATGCTCTTTATGACCGCAGCTGTCAGCAGGACTTTAAAAGGGGTGCAACACAAGACCATGTGACTGCTGAAATGTGGGCTATTCTCACTCTGTCAGGGGAGGAACGGGGGAGGGGGGGGGGGTGGAGTGGGGGGGAAAGGGACCGGGAGTGGGGGAGAAAGGGAAAGAGCGAGCCAGCAGGAGAGAAAGACAGAGATACAGAGAAGTTGGAATACCTGTTTCTCATCCTTGGTAGGCAATTCAACCTTACTGTATCTGCTGTAACTATGACAGCAATGAGTCAACTAATCCTTCACTACACCGTCATTTATGTTTCAACATGAGTACAGCCCTATTACCTAGTGTTCATTGTATCAAATATAAGATGGCGACATCGCCGGCTTACCACGTGTGGATGACAACGCTCTCCTCTGTAGCTACGCACATCTTCCAGGTCTAGAGTCGCTGTCAGAACCTCCTGCAACGTGCGCACACACACACACACACACACGCACGCACGCACACACACGCGCACACACACACACACAAACGAAGGAATTATAACAAGTTAAAAGCGAGTCCTGAACCGACCCCTGAACCTTTCCTTCACTTGTGATGTATGTAACATGAGAAGCATGTTACATAACATGCTGACTCAGCCTGACATAGACTGATCCACCTCAGCTCCCCCCCTGACCCCTCCTCCTGGATGGTACAACAGCAGAGTGAGCTCAGGCCCAGTTTCAATAGTCTCAAGCACCCTTAACGTGGTCTGTTCAAGCCAAGGCGGGAATGTTGCACCTTTGTGCCACCTCGCAGGTCTGTATAAAAGGTATAAACACGGAATGGGGGGTCATGCTTGTACTGGCATTAAGACGGCAGCGGAGGTAGTCACACCGTCGCATGGGTGTCTGTGGGAAAGGGAGAACCGGTAATGTGCCATTTCTGCTACCTTATCAGATTTTGGAATATCAGATCAGTATAGGGTATAGGGCTAACCCTAACCATAACCTTGCTGTGTGCTAGCACAGTACCTGCTAGCATTTTCTGATGGATGGTAAAAAATTATCCGACACCGCATGACAGGACTACACACTAGAAGCCGACGCTGATGTCATGTCTCAGATTCCGGAACGCCTGCATGCTCTGCTGCAAGCACACACAGGGCAGTATCTGTGTTTGGTTCTGTGTAAATGAAGGAAGCCGCCTTAAGGAGGGGTTTTCTTAATGCCAATATTATGGGATCTCTGTATAAAAAACGCCTTCAGACTGCACCCTTTCAGTCTGAAGAGCTGACTGCTCTACAACTGTCTTGCCCTAGAACAGGAACTTCTGAGGTCTTTGATTAGTCCATGGAGAGGAAAAGAGAAAAAAGCTGGAAAGAATGAAGGAAGAGAGGGAGGGGGAAGTAAAGAAGGAAGGGAGGACAGAGCTTTGTGAGCAGGTTTGAAAGAGGGTCTGTGGTCTGACTGTCTCGTTCTGGGCAGCGATTCAGAAAGGAAGCATCTTGATTGGATCATGTCAACATTATATGTGACGCTTCCGTCATCCCCTTCACGTTCCTCCTCATCTTACCACATCCTCCAGAGAGAACTGGGAGCCTTGGGACACCACATCCCCATTGATGGCAATCATGGAACAGCCGTCATAGTACAGCCGGTCACCATCACAACCCTTCTGGTTAGCAAACAGGTAGATCCCTCCGCTCTAACAACCAGAAAACATCAAAACAACATGTAAACAAATCTTTCTACAGAGGGACAGAAGCATGTTTTGTGAAAAAACACTGCCATCTATAGGCAGTTGGTAGGTTGGTTTAATGGAATGGCCTTGTAACTGTGTGTGTGTTACCTTGCTGGTGGCTGACCTGACCAGGTTGACCCTATTGTCAGCCTTTCGGAGTTCGTGATAGCTGGCTGAGGAGTTGGTGATGATCTCCACCCCATCCAGTCCCATGTCCACATGAGGACTGGAGGACAGAACAGAACAGCACCCACATGGCAAACAAAGCTCTGGGACTGTAGAGATGTGATTGATCTATACACTTCCTCTAATACTTCCTTCAATCCATTCATCTATCAATTAAACTATTCATCCATCCCTCTATGTGTCAGTTTGTGCCTCCAACTCTCCTTAGTCTACCTCCGGGGGTTCCAGAGTTCAGCACAGATCTCACTGCCGATGCAGGTATCTAGGGTGGAGAGGACACAATCTCCAAATGGAATTGTGGTCTGTAGAGCAGAGCAGAGGAGAATTGTCTCATATTTCAGCCAGCATGAACTCAGTTGTTGTCTTCTGTCTCAGCTTTGTGTCTATCTTTTCCTTCTTATAAAGCTACACTGATGTAGGACGTTACAACATGATTATAAATACAATATTCACTCTAAGAGGAAATCCTCTTTATATAGATTCAGTGGAAAGAGTGGGAGACAGGTCTTACCTGTCCTGTCAGGTCCTGAAGCATTCTAGGAAGGAAGTATTCCTCCACACGCCTGCAGAGAACACACATACCAGACACCTCACATATTCAGCACATGTATGTCACTGTCACCCACTACAGTAACCAGGTAAAACGCAGACACATTCACACACAAACATGCTGCGGCATCCCCAGAGAGGCCAACCCTCCCCGGTGCTGCAGAACCAGGGCCGGCATCCCCAGAGAGGCCAACCCTCCCCGGTGCTGCAGAACCAGGGCCGGCATCCCCGGAGAGGCCAACCCTCCCCGGTGCTGCAGAACCAGGGCCGGCATCCCCGGAGAGGCCAACCCTCCCCGGTGCTGCAGCACCAGGGACGGCATCCCCGGAGAGGCCAACCCTCCCCGGTGCTGCAGCACCAGGGCCGGCATCCCCGGAGAGGCCAACCCTCCCCGGTGCTGCAGAACCAGGGTCGGCATCCCCGGAGAGGCCAACCCTCCCCGGTGCTGCAGCACCAAGGACGGCATCCCCGGAGAGGCCAACCCTCCCCGGTGCTGCAGCACCAGGGACGGCAACTCAAGCCGTCTCACAGCTGGCCAGCAGCTTTAAATTATTTCCTGCTTCCCACTCAAGCCGCATGGCTGTGACTTGGAATGACAGGTTAACATGACAACACACCTGGGCTGGTTCCATGGGGAGAACCAGCGGAACTCTCGGTTGTTGCCATAGTTAGCCAGCAGCATCTTGGGCCGGATCAGCAGAATCTTCCTGTGGTGACCGGGTCACCCAGAATCAGAACATGACTCACGTTGGACAAACACAACAGAAAGAACCAGAATGAGGCAGGCCGAAGCCGGTGGCCTGCTTAGGTTACCTGTTCAGGAAGACCACTCTGCAGTTGTAGCGCACATTGTGGTGCATTACAGGCCTGCAAGAACATTGACAAACATACACACAGATAAATGCACAGTAAAGGAGGCATGATGAGCAACCGTCTCCAGCATAATTGACCAAAAGCGTTGCCAGGTGTATGATGGGCTTCAGGTAGTGTATGTGTTGGAGGTGCTAGGTCACTGACATCCCCACATCACAGATGATGTCCTGGGTAAGAGGACTCTCCAGCAGCTTCCTGAGGACCTGGAAACAGTGGAGCAGGGTGTCCGACTCATAAAAGTGATCAGCACAGCCATAGCCACTGGGAAGATGGGGGAGTGTGAAGAAAAAGATGAGAAGGAAAGGAAGGGTTGATTCTGATCCTGAATGCTGGAGCAACACTAGGTAGTGCTGACAACATGACAGCTGAGATAGGTTCTGGCATGTGTGTGTCTACATCAGGTGGAACATGTACAACACAACATGACTTGCAGTCATTACAGCAGGCATTAAGCCCATGTTCTACAGTGCATTTATGCACCATGATGAATGATAAGATTGAGTGAATGGAATGAAGTACCATATCTCCAGCTCTGGTCCCAGCCTGTATCTGGCTCCCCGAGACTTAGCTATCTCTATACCTGTAAGAAGAAAACCGCATCCATGTATCTGGTCTCCGTGTGAGAGAGGAACACTTGTGAGGAGTTAAGGAGTTCATGCAGAACACATGACACAGTCATGCTACCGCCTGCCACCATGCAAAGGACTACAGCAACTACGACTTTTTCAACGTCTGCGTTCATACTGTGCATTTCATATATGACGTTCTTGCAATTGATTTGAAAGTTATTTTATTTGCAGAATCGTTTTACCGCAGCTTGTTATGATTCAAGGACATTTATTGTTGTCAGTTTCTGTCCTTAAACTTACTTTTGAGGATTCTCTCCAAGTTCCCGTCAAAATCTAACGCCCACTGGTTCAGGGAGCATGTTGCTACAACTACTTTCCGGCCCATTTCGAATAGACACACTTTAATTCAACAAAGTAACCGTGGTCGATGTTTAACCACAGAACTCACTGACACCGAGTTGTAGAACGTGACTGTAACATTGAAAGTAGCCTACTCCGTAACCTGTGTGTGTTTCTATGCAGTATGAGAGCTCGCGCAATGTGTCTATCCGGGTCCTGCTGCTCTCAGCACCTCCTGTTTCTGTTAAAGACACAGGCAGCTCCGACAATCACTTACACAAACTACAAATCTAGGACAAGAGTCAAAATCTACACCGGGGCACGTACGTATGGTGTGGATGGAGGGTCCGTGTACCTTGTGGCCATTGGTTTTTCTATTTTGCAACCCGTGTTGACAAACGCAAAATAGGGCCGTAATATCGATATTACTTTTATTTTTCATTTTTTGCAGATACCAGCATAAAGGACATGGAATAATCAAACAAACGAGTAAATGGCTCGTAATACCATTTGTGTTATATGGTTATTTCATTATTCAAAAAAAAACGAAACAACCAAAAACAAGCCGTTATACTTAAATGTGTTTTAGATTTACTAAAGTGACAAAACGTTAATACGGCCCTATTTTGCGTTTGTCAACACGGGTTGCAAATTAGAAAAACCAATGGCCACAAGGTACACGGACCATGGAGCATGTCAATTATATAGAGACTACTGTAGCAAATTCATTTAGCTGACTCTACTTTCTGCAAATGAGTAGCTTCGATGACCGGTCTTTATGCCTACATTGTGAAGAAAGTAGTGATGATGGCAAACAGTAAAAAAAAAAATATATATATATTATGATAATCATGATTCATTCATTTGAATCAGTGTGTTGGAGCAGGGGAACATCTAAAACATGCAGGGCAGGGGGTCCCTGAGGACCAGGGTTTGATAACCACTGATATATCAGGTTATGTATCTTCTTCTTTCGTCAACCATCCATTAATGATATCATCAGGCGCTGGTGGCTTCAGTTCCAGTCTAGCCAATCAGGAGACCAATCCACCGTGTGGCGCCGCCTTTCTTGTTGGCATCCAAAATGTGATTGGCTGTGTGTTGAGACGCAGTCGTCGTATAGGCGGAGCTGTTCTTATCATGGGCCCTTTCTCCCCAACGTTATATCATCAACATCTGTCTGAGGGCAGGTAGTCAGCGCGCATCTGAAGAGCACATCCTAGGACTAGGAAAACGGTGAGTACGATAAAACACATTTGTAGCGAACCCACCGTACCTCAGCCAAATTTCAGTGCGTATTTATGTTTCCCCTGCGCCATCAAGGGGAAATTCTTCTTGAAGTAATGGAGGGGGGTATTATTATCGGAGTACACAATGCGTGGCGTAATGTGGACTCCGGACAGAAGTTGTTAACTAGGATAGTCATCGGTGGTTAAATCATGTGCAAGACTTTATTCGTCGAACCTCTACGTCGAACCCATCAGTTGCATTCCAGATTGAAAAGCTAGTCTCCCATGATGACAAATATGTGACGCCGTCCTTCTCACAAGCACAACTCAAATTGACCTAAACTGTAGGTGGAAATTGAATGAACTTAACTTGAACCACATGAATATGTGTTTCTGTGTTTTACCTCTGCCATTACACCAGCCTTGTACAGCTCTGATTGTTTTGCGGGATGTTTGTCAAATAGCTCTACTTTACATTACTGTCTTGTTCTAGCAGTAGGTGACCCCCATATCTGCCTCAGGTGTCTTTAGCACAGTACCAATAGGAGCCCAAATACTGTAGGAAGCAAGAGTGGTTGGTTCTGTTTTGTGTGCTTAGTTGGCCCAGGGACAGTTGTAAATGTCCACCAAGATAAATATCCACCAAGGTTGTGGCACCAGGTTCTCCTTGACCAGGGAACCAAGTCTCCCAGCACTCTAAGCTCTTATCACACACCATGGCCAACAAAATGTACTTTGATATCTCTCCTGAACTACTACAACTGTCTCTCCTGGACTACTACACACTATCTGTCCTGGACTACATATTACCTCCTACACTGTCTGTCCTTGACTACTGCAGTTGTGACTGAACTGAAAAGACATGAGTGGTTAGAATGTAGCTGAACAACCTGACCCTCTCTATTTTTCTCCAGAGATGAGTGCTGCAGTGGCCATGCAGGCCACCAGGAGGCGTGTCAAGCCCAGCTCTAATGGGGCGGAGCCAGAGGAGAAGGGGGAGCTTGGACAGTGGGGCAGGGCATGGTTAGTCACTTTTATTCTAACTGTTCTCATGGCGATGAACCCATGTTTTCCACCACCTGCCTTTAACCATAAACATTACACTACCTATGGTCCCCCCTCCTCCTTCCTCTCATCCCTGCTCTCTCTCTTCTCCTCCCCCCATACCTGATGTATACTTGATTTATCTCAGACTCTGTGGACAGGGGTAAACTCTTCCCTGCAGCTCATTTAGATAAACCAAGCGCACTTCCTAGGTGTGGGCCCGTGTCGTGTTAACGCGTTAACAGCATGTCTACATAAATGTCATGGATCTCGTTACTCCACGATGAATGGAACCTCCAAACAATGTTTGACTCCAAACACAGAAGGTTATGTTGTCAATCTGATCTAAACCAGGCAAAGCAGGTCATGCTGTCAGTTCTACTCATAATAACATCGAGTCTGGATGACATCAAAAGCAAACAGACAGTTACAAAACTGTGGGTATGGCTGGTCCAAAAGTAAATAAATTGCACATCTCCGCCTACACACACACACACACACACTGCTGAACAGGGAAGTGACTGGTCGGTACCTAATCTTCCAATGATAATATAATCTTTACACACATGTCGTAACCATGTTATCTTGTTATTGCCATATTGGGACCATGTAGTAGCCATGTTGTACCTATGTAGTCACCTTGTTGTACCTTTGTAGTAACCATGTTGTGGCCAAATCACTGTGGTGTTACCTGCAGGGAGGTGGACTGGTTCTCTCTGACCTGCGTGATCCTGCTGCTCTGTCTGGCGCCCTTCCTCGTCTTCTACTTCATCATGGCATGCGACCAGTACCAGTGCTCTGTCAGCCAGCCTATCATAGAGCTGTACAGCGGTGATGTCACGCTGATGACCATCTGGGACCGCTCCCCTTCTTTCACCTGGCCTGCCGCCAAGATCTATGCTATCTGGGTCTCCTTCCAGGTAAGCAGCAGGAGAGGAGACATTTTGGAATGTTTTACAGGTGTTCAGACTGTAAAACACATGCAGCACCTCACAGCATCTTCTGTGTACTGAATGATCTGTCCACCAGGTGGTGCTCTACATGTGTGTTCCTGACATCACTCACAAGTTCCTGCCTGGTTACGTGGGCGGAGTCCAGGAGGGTTCCCGCACCCCTGCAGGTAGATATGTCACCTGAGACCAGGTAACCAACACCCAGGTAGATATGTCACCTGATACCAGGTAACCAACACCCAGGTAGATATGTCACCTGATACCAGGTAACCAACACCCAGGTAGATATGTCACCTGATACCAGGTAACCAACACCCAGGTAGATACAGTATCTCATTAAGACCAGGAAACCAGGTCATATTAACCTTGTAATGGCATCCACTGTTCCCCAGGGCTAATTAACCTGTATGAGATCAATGGCCTGCAGTCCTGGATCATCACCCATGCTCTGTGGTTCCTCAATGCCCAATACTTCCACTGGTTCTCCCCCACCATCATCTTCGACCACTGGATCCCTCTGTTGTGGTGCACCAACATCCTGGGCTACACCGTGGCCACCTTCACCTTCGTCAAGGCCTACCTGTTCCCCACCAATGCTGAGGACTGGTAAGGGGGAGGATTCACTCACACACATACACACTCGCATGCAGTGCTGGCAGAAACACATACACACATGCAAGCACAGAGACAGGGACACACTAGAACAATAACCCCCAGCCCAGGCCAACTCCTTTACACATCCCTCTGCAGCAAATTCACTGGAAACATGTTCTACAACTACATGATGGGCATTGAGTTCAACCCACGCATTGGGAAGTGGTTTGACTTCAAGCTGTTCTTCAATGGTCGCCCTGGCATCGTGGCGTGGACGCTCATCAACCTCTCCTACATGGCCAAGCAGCAGGAGCTTTATGGTCACGTCACCAACTCCATGATCCTGGTCAATGTCCTGCAGGTCAGTCATGCAATACCCACCATGGTCACTGCCACTGAGGCAATACCCTTCACAGAAATAAGAGAACCTTTTGCCATGCACACTGAACACTGTAAACATGTTTCCATTTTGGGAATAGTGTCCAGCAGGTAGAGCTGGAGTACAGTGGAGAACGGTACAGTTTGACTTCCTTGACGACTGAGTGTGTGTGTGTGCCTGCAGGCAATCTATGTGCTTGACTTCTTTTGGAACGAAGCTTGGTACCTGAAGACCATTGATATCTGCCATGATCACTTCGGCTGGTATCTGGGATGGGGAGACTGTGTCTGGCTGCCCTTTCTCTACACACTGCAGGTAGTACCTGGCTTTAGCTTAGCAGGCTAACACAGGGGTGCCCCTGGAATCGATCTTAATAGGCTAACACAGAGGTTGGATCAGGCATGTATACTGTAAACCGTCTGTGTAGCATGGATTTCAGGTTAACACAGTTAATTTGATAGCTTTTATGCTCTCTCTCTCTCTCTCTCTCTCTCTCTCTCTCTCTCTCTCTCTCTCTCTCTCTCTCTCTCTCTCTCCCTGTCTATCTCCCTTTGTCCTCCTCCAGGGTCTGTACCTAGTCTACCACCCCGTCCAGCTCTCCACCCTCCACGCTGCCACCGTCCTCCTCCTCGGCCTGATTGGCTACTACGTCTTCCGCTCCACCAATCACCAGAAGGACCTTTTCCGCCGCACCGACGGGGCGTGTACGATCTGGGGGAAACGCCCCAACTTCATCGAGTGCGCCTACCATTCGTCGGACGGTGGCCTCCACCACAGCAAGCTGATGACTTCCGGGTTCTGGGGTGTGGCCCGCCACATCAACTACACAGGGGACCTGATGGGGTCCCTGGCGTACTGCCTGGCGTGCGGCGGGGGACACCTCCTCCCGTACTTCTACATCGTGTACATGACCATCCTGCTGGTGCACCGCTGTGTGAGGGACGAGCACCGCTGCAGCAGCAAGTACGGCCGAGACTGGAGGAGGTACACGGACGCCGTGCCTTCCCGCCTCATCCCCGGAATCTTCTAGAGGGACCGAGAGAGGGTGTTGGGGCTGTTTGAGTGTGGGTTGGAAGGCATGTTTGTGTGTGTGTGTCTGTTGGGGTTTGTATCTGAGTGTCGGTGTGTGTGTGTTGGGGTTTGTATCTGAGTGTCGGTGTGTGTGTGTTGGGGTTTGTATCTGAGTGTCGGTGTGTGTTTGGGTTGCATGAGACGCATGCATTCCTGTGTGTTTCTATATGTGTGCTGTAACGAAGTGTCTTTAGCGGGAAAGCCCTCCCAACTGTGACTGTGCCTACAGCATCCTTCTTAGATGTTACGACCACAAACTGTGAACCACTGCTGTTCCTCTGTGAAGGAGAGCTCCACTGAGGTCCACAGCTGTGCACTCCTTCATAAGGTGCTGCACACTTACACAGTGGCAAGTACAGGAATCAAGGGGCCACCAGAACACAATGCTGGTTTCTGACTAGTTGTGGTAGATATCTGCTTTTGTTCTGTATTCCAGTTTAGGTGCATACGTATTTCTATTTTTACATGTTTTTACTGTCATCTCAAAGTTCAGCTGAGCCAGCCCTGCCTCTTATTGTCTGCTGCTGCCCTCTAGTGGTGTGGAGGCAGGCAAACATGAGCTCTTCATTAATCTGCTTTGTTTTCTCCTCGTTCATTTTGAACCCCCATGTCATACCTGGGGACTTCTCAAAGTGAATGAAAACACTTAAGTAAAAAACTAACAAACCACTAAAATTCTGTTATGTTGGTTTGTGCTGTTTTTGAAGGTGTTGCATGTGATGTCCAGCAGAGGACAGTCACGTACAGTATCAGGTCTACAGTCATGTACAGTATCGGGTCTACAGTCACATACAGTATCGGGTCTACAGTCACATATAGTATCAGGTCTACAGTCACGTACAGTATCGGGTCTACAGTCACGTACAGTATCGTGTCTACAGTCACATACAGTATCAGGTCTACAGTCACGTACGGTATCGTGTCTACAGTCGCATACAGTATCAGGTCTACAAACGCATACAGTATCAGGTCTACAGTCACATACAGTATCGGGTCTACAGTCGCATACAGTATCAGGTCTACAGTCACATATAGTATTGGGTCTACAGTCACGTACAGTATCGGGTCTACAGTCACATACAGTATCAGGTCTACAGTCACGTACGGTATCGGGTCTACAGTCACGTACAGATCGTGTCTACAGTCACATACAGTATCAGGTCTACAGTCGCATACAGTATCAGGTCTACAGTCACATACAGTATCGGGTCTACAGTCGCATACAGTATCAGGTCTACAGTCACATATAGTATCAGGTCTACAGTCATGTACAGTATCAGGTCTACAGTCACATATAGTATCAGGTCTACAGTCACATACAGTATCAGGTCTACAGTCACGTACAGTATCGGGTCTACAGTATCAGGTCTACAGTCACATACAGTATCAGGTCTACAGTCACGTACAGTATCAGGTCTACAGTATCAGGTCTACAGGCACTCTACAGTCATTCACGGCCAGAAACATTATTCTTTGTTGCAAGACTTGTAGCTATTGTAGTTTAGGTATGATCTAAACCCCCACCCATTCACTAAATCATTCACAGAGACTCACACAGATAAACATAATCTCAATGCATAGCCTTAACACACACATGCACATACCTACACGCATGCACACACACACACACACCCTCAAAACAAGCTCACCCATCCCTCTTCAAACAGACATACATAAACAAATACTCGCCTCTGTATCCTTCCTTCTTGATAAACACAGATTGCACACACAGTCGCATACACACACCAAAAGTACACACTTAAGCTGTAAGTGGCGGTCATGTCGGACACTCCACGCACCACTGACCAGGAGGGTATGGGGGGGGGGGGGGGGGCAAATGCGCAGGGGGGGGGGGGGGGGGGGGGGGGGGGGGGCAGGCGTATGAGTAAGTGAGGGTGAAGACAGAAGTGGGAGGGAGGGAGGGAGGAGTGGGAGGGAGGGAGGGGGGCAGTCATTGGAGCAAGGGATCCATGATTATGCCTTGTAAGCACTGCCTCCCCCCAGTGATAGGTGGCTGGTTGGTGGGTGTAGTATGGTAGATGATAGTCAGCTTGGTAACGGACCAAGCATCGATTTACCACGTCGTCATTCCGAGTTAATGCAATGTACAGCAAATTCATTACATGGAATTAAATTGCCCATCATTCCTTTTCTCTTTTGATTATAACTGTAATACATCTTAATCACCTCAGTGAGAGAGGGGAAGCCAACCAGAGCAGAACATGACTGGACTGTGTCTGAAGGTGGTCGAGAATTGCATAATCTCACTGAAATCAAAGACGACGCATAATACAGTATTCTTCATCATATCCAGAGAAGACAACCTCGTCATCGGTCATACGCAGACAAACATACACACAGAGCTGAGTTTCTTTCCTCGTTTGTCTCAGCTTGTTCTTTCCCCAGCAGGAGTCTAGTACTGGCACTGGAGAAGGAAGGGAGAAGGAGAGAAAGGGAGGGAGAGAGGGAGAAGGAGAGATAGAGGAGTACATGGGATATACAGAGAGCACAGTGAAACAGTGTGACTAGGTGCCAGCCCCCTGTAACTCTGATTTCCCAAGAGGCCAAATTAGTTTTTATGAGGAGGGAATTTGTAGCGAGGGCGAGAGGCAGGCAGGAATAAGGTAGAAAAGAGGTGGGGGCGGTGGGTTGAGGTAGAAAGGAACGTGGGGGAGGAAGAGAGATGTAGAGAGGGAGGTGGGGGATGTAGGGAGGGGAATTACAGAGAGGTGGAGAGGTAGGTGGAGGATAGGGAGGTG
The DNA here is from genome assembly GCF_038355195.1 of Osmerus mordax. Classification (NCBI taxonomy): domain Eukaryota; kingdom Metazoa; phylum Chordata; class Actinopteri; order Osmeriformes; family Osmeridae; genus Osmerus; species Osmerus mordax. The sequence goes on along the minus strand of NC_090062.1, from coordinate 10,142,661 downwards.
AGAGGGACATGAGGTGAGAAGGAGGAGGGAGCAAGAGGTGGGGAAGGAGGGAGAGGGAGGTGGGGGAATGAATGAGAAGTAGAGAGGGAGGTGGGGGAGGTAGAGAGAGATAACTAGGGAGGTGGGGGTGATGGACTGACTGACTGTGTGACAGGTGGAGGATACTGTATCATTGATGTCTCTGTCTCTCCTCCAGTTAAGGAACATCCTTTTGTTTGTCAGAGCTGAGAACTGCAGAACTCCTAACCCTTAACCTTTTAGGGTGGGGGGTGATGAATAGTCTGCAGAGACTAAACCCCTTTGACACACACAGACCCACATACACACTGACCTTCTCCTAATCCCTGTGTGGGTGGGTCTGGAGTCTGAAATAGTCTGTTTGATTTTGACGGAGGGTGGGGAAGATGGCCGACGGCCATGGAAGTCTCCCTGAGTTCCTGTGGTAAGCGGGATTTAGGGGCGAGGCTGGGGGTGGGTAGACGCACAACACACACACATACACACACATACACACACACACAGGGACAGCTGTGGAATAATTGTGGTGAGGCAGTTTGCACGTTTGGTTTCCCTGGAGACAAGGGGACATGGTGACCCCCTTTTGGGTGTGAGGGTAAAGAGCGTGAGGGAGGGTGACAGGGTGAGGGAGGTGAGGGAGGATGAAGAGGGCGAAGAAGGGAGTAGTTCTCAGATGTCCTGTTTATTGAAGGTTAGATCAGGTCAATAACAGTGACCTGACATTGGCATAGCTGTGTGACAGACATGAACCGTCTGCTGTGTGATCCATTTATTCCATTTGGAAGGACACAACCACTCACACACTCACACACAAACACAAGGATTCTATGATATAAATACACACGTCTGCTGTCTATCAGTCCATCATGGTGTTTCTATGTGTATGTGTGTCTATGTGTGTGTGTGTGTGTGTGTGAGTGTGTATGTTTGATTTAGATTCGGTGTGAGTCAGTTGGCTTGAATATGCAAGCCCACTCCCCAGTCTCAGACCCAGTGATGTATACCCTAACTGTTTCATGCCCAGACTGTTTTTAGCTCTGCAGAGTATCATTGGCTCAGTAGACCAGGACAGCTGCTGCCAGCACTAATGGAATGGGATGGTGCTCCCAAGATAAATGTCCCCTAGTCACGGAGCACCCACACAATAGTTCCGCCCCCTATTCATCTCCCCAGACCACTGGCAAACAACAGGGAAAAACAAACAATGAAGAATATTGTGCAAACAGACACACACAAGCACACACATGGTTTTCCAAGTGCCAGTATGCCTAGTTCATATGTGTGTGTGTGTGTGTGTGTGTCTGTGTGTCTGTGTCTGTCTCTGTGTGTGTGTGTGTCTGTCTGTCTGTGTGTGTGTGTGTGTCCTCTGTTCCCAGGCAGACTGGTAACTCCAAACCCATTCCCTTCTTCCTGTTTCAGTCCCCTGGCATCCATTAAGCAGCTTCTCTCATCACACCCCTTTCCCAAACCCAACATCCATGTTGCTGTACTGGTGCTCCAACCATTTTGATCCCATAACCAACATCCATGTGTTGTTACTGTGTTACTATTTGTTGCTTGTCTCGCCATCTCTCTAATAATTCTTTCTCTCTCTCTCTTCCTTTCTGTCTCCTCTAAAAAAAGACAGCTGTACCAGTATGTGCGTGTATGTGTGTTTCTGTGTGTTTCTATGTTTCTGCATCCCAGCTCTGGTCATGTTTGCTTCCTGGTCCCTATCTCCTATATGCTTGGGAGCCAAGACAAACACAGAGTGAGAAAAGGAGAGGAGATGAGGAAAGGAGAAAGACAGAAAGAACCAGAGAGAGAGGGAGATAGAGAGAAAGAGGGACAAATTAGCCCCTTCTGACATCCTGCTTGCTTCCTGCTTCCTGTGTGAGCTCTTCCTGTGAAGTTGCTTGGAGTTCCACGTAGCAACTTCCTGTTCTGCTGAAGAGTATGGGATATAGGTGACATCTGTGTGAAAGAGAAAGGGGGAAGTTGGAGGAGGGAAAGGAGGCCTGATAATCCGGTACAGCGGGAGGAGGGGATTTTATTGTGAATGGCTTTGTCCTTTTCCAACTTTTGATGCTGGTCCAGTTTTCCTCTCACCTTGTGTTCCTCGCTTCCTTCACGTCCTCTGTAGTATGTGTTTGATGGTTCACATTGTGATGAATGGCAATGTGTTCCCACACTGAAGTGGAGTAGAAGGGTGTGTGAGTTTGTGTGTGTGTGTGTCGTTCCATTAGGCTGATGGGGCTTTTATTAAATTAGACCTTCCCTCTGTGGATGTTCAGTCCTCTCTCCTTCTACAGCCCCCCCTCCTTTCACTCTGTCCTTCTCTCTCTCTCTCTCTCTCTCTCTCTCTCTCTCTCTCTCTCTCTCTCTCTCTCAATCACATTAGAGCTCTTATCTCATTTGGGCAGAGTTGGGGGAGGAGTGCAGGGGGGATGTTTCTGTAAACCAATAGGAGACAAGAGAGAGAAGAATAGGGGGTGGGGGAGAATGGGGAGACAGGAGTGGGGGTGGGATGGAGGAGAAGGAAGAGGAGTCAGTCTGTGTCCTAGGAATGTCTAAATGGTCCCTGTCCCCTTAGTCTCTGTCCTGTATGTTTATGCTGTGTGTGTGTGTGTGTGTGTGTGTCTGTGTGGACAGTTAGGAGCAGCACTCTGCCAGACAGTGGATGGGGTGGGGGGCCGGCAGCGAAGGAGGGGGGCGGGCGTTGTCAGGCATGCAACTCCCCCTGGGAGTTCACCATCAGTTCATATGCAGGTGTCATTTTGTGTGTGTGTGTGTGTGTGTATATATATGAGTGAACTTGTGTGAGCTTGTGTGTGTGTTGGGTGTATGTGTGTGTGTGTGTGTGTGTGTGTGTATGTGAAACACCCTAAATGGGATGTCCAACCAGGATAATTGAAATAATAACCACTTATGACATGAACAAGAGCTATAGGGAGTGGGAGAGAGGAAGAGGTAGAGAGAGAAAAGAGACAGACGCAAAACAATGTGTCTCTGGAATGTGTCATTATCAGTGGGGGCCAGCAAATTGTGTCTAAGTGTTTTAAGTGTACATCTCTGCGTGTGTGTGAGAGTGTGTATCTCTCTGTGTGTATGTGAGTTTGTGTATCTCTGCGTGAGCGTGTGTGTGTGTGTGTCTTTGTGCACTTGTGTGAGTATGTATGGTCATCTCGTCTTGTCTTGTATTTCTCCTGGGCCTTGTAAATGTGTGTGTGTGGGGGTTTGTACGTGTAAACGTCGTTCTGTAGCTCTGTGTCATGGTGGTGTAGTGTAACACAGTGTGTCTATGTTGGTCATTTTGTATTTATAGTAATGTGTGTATCTTTGTTGGTTAGCTAGTATGTCGTGTGTGTGTCAGTGTTGGTTAGGTAGTGTCTAGTGTATGTCTACAATGGTTGGCGACTCTGACCAATTAGCGTATTGTCTTAACGTCAGCATGCTAGGCTAAAAATGAGTACCCTGCTCACAGACTAACTAATTCTCCTCTGGCGTCAGCCTAGAGTGGTGGGTGTGTGTGTGTGTATGTGTGTGTGTATCCTCTACAGGACGGACCAGACCTGATTCAGTGTATAACGTTTTCATGCATGTTTCATTAGACAGACAAAGCATTTTTATGGCCCCTTGGTCACATCTGGCTTCACCATATTCCGAACCTGAAGTACAGCCCTAAATCACATCGCCATTGAGATTAGATATTTTTCTGAAGTGGTTACGGTCGCTGACATCACCAGTTACCTCAGAAGGTAAACACGTCCTATTGGTTAATGTGTACCTTTATCTAATTTATGATGACTATGTCTTTTGTGCTTTCCCCCCCCACCCACCCACCCACCCACCCCCCTCAGGTAGAGCTGGTATGTCCATGCAGCAGCACAGAGATCTTTTTGTTCTCTTTGAAGGCCAGCCAGACACCGCCTCACTCCTCCAGTCCACTAAACTAAACTGTTTGTTTCTTATGCAGCTAGGTTGTTCTGCTCTGGGCCTAGGCCTGGCAGGGCCTTGCGTGCCAACAGTCCAGGGGTCGGAGGTCATTCTCTCTGACATCAGGGGAGGTTATCTCCTAAAGGTCTGTGATGAGGGATGAGGGATGGAGCTGGGTAGTGTGAAGTTCTGCAGACGGTGAGGGTTAGAGGCTGGGTAGAGGCTGGGTAGAGGCTGGAGTGGAGGCTGTATTAAAGGCTATGCTAGGCTGGAGTGGAGGCTGTATTAAAGGCTATGCTAGGCTGGAGTGGAGGCTCTGTTGGAGGCTGCGTTGGAGGCTGTGCTACAGGCTTTTTTAAGGCTGTGTTGGAGGTTGTGTTAGATGGTGTCAGTTGGACAGCTGGAGGGTCTGCTGACTGTGTAGGAGGACATCCTGACATGTTTACAGGGCTTATTCAGACTGAAGTGGAGATCTTATGTGACGGCAGAGTTTTACTGGACCAGACTGTAGTCAGACTCGACCAGACATGCTTGCACGCACTACCCAGGTTTGGTGAGGTCAAAGAGCCTAGGCCACAAATATGTATCCAGTCATAAACATGGCGGACCTGCTACACTGTTTAAACTACGTCCCTTTGAGGGTCTTTTCAGATTTATGACAGGTGACTCAGAGAAGTGGAAATCCTGGAGGTTTGATGGCTTTGGCTTGGATTTTACCATGTCGGGAAAGACAAACTCAGATACAATCACACACACAAAAACCCACCATCATCCATCCCGAAGATGTATAAACATGCAGGAGTGACCATCGTTATTACACAACAGTGCAGGAAGTGAACAGGGTTACTATGCAACACAAAGACAGACACGCCACTCGATCTGGCCACCGCCCCTTCCTCCAGTGCAGCCGATCCTGTAGCACGTCATCCCAGTGAACAGGGAGAGGAAATGATATCACCTGAATCTCTTCCTGCAGGAAATGTACGTCCATCAAATCCCTCCCCCGCCCACTGCAATGCTAGCTTCTCTTCAGGACTAGAAAACCTACTCTCTCACAGACAGGAAGTCCATTGTTTCCATTGTTTCCAACAGCCTTTTTGAACAGCCCCCCCCCCCTCTCCTAACACACACATACACACACACACACACACACTCCGGACTTACCCTTTAGGCTGGAAACACCTCTGCTTGCAACAACGGTAGTCATGACAATGGTGCGATGAGTTCTACAAAATATTTAATAGCAGTGGAGACTTGCTTTGTAGCGTCGAGGAAAAGCAAAGCCTGTTTTCAAACCAACAACCTTCTGCTTCACTGAGATTAGATCATTTCTCCCATTCTGACCCATTCTAGGTCTCCAGACTGTCGTGGAGAATCCCCTTTCTCGCCACATTTTATTGCTTCGTACATAACTGGAAACACACCAGTATGGTTTTAGCAGGGAAGCAGGAACAGTGAGGTTGTAACTCCAGTCAGGTTACAGGTGGAGGAGGTTTGATTTGAGTCAGCATTTTCAGAACAGGAGTGTGATACTTTCTGACATTAATGAGACGTTCAACAGTCGGCTCATGTGTTTGACCCTGCTGCGTGCACACAAACACACACACACACACACACACAAACTTCCAGTAATGAAGTCTGTTCTCTGCTCCTGGCTCTGTCTAGGAGGCACAGAATGGGCATTGTGGTTAGGGTACTGAAACCCCAACCCACACACACAAACACACACACACACACACACAGAGGTAAATGATTCCACTAATTTCAGTCCTCCCACTCAATCAATTAGCGTCTGAGTGACTGGACCCACTCAGGACCAGCAGAACATGCTGTGTGCAGACCTCTGTCCACTGGTCATGTCACCACTGTCATCAGCACACACACACACTCACACACACACACACACGTATCTGTTGCGCCAGTCTGTCGCTGTTGTGCTCTGTGGTCTGCTGTCAGTGTTGCATTACAGTTACCACGGTGATGAACTGGGAATGAGAGCACAACACAAGTTAAACCACAGACTACGTCAGAGACACACATAGAATGTGATGCCACAGTAAGGCCATCTTGTGGCAGGTTTTGCTGTATTGATGACCAGGTATGGATCACCAGGCATTGGTCGGCTGCCAGGAGGTTCATCAAGATGTGACGAGAGGAAGCTTAACAATAAGGGATCTTCATGGACCACCCATCATGATGTCAAACTTAAACTGTCTTCAATGGCCATTCATTAGACTTAAACAAACACAAACACACACTCAACCAGTCTGTGTTGGTCCAATCTAACCTTTGTTTGAACTTCATGTAAACAGTAGTGTTTTTGTGCCGGCACTGTGGTGGCCACCTACGTGTCAGCAAGCCCCTGCACAGGCCCCCTGGCAACATAATGACTGAGGATGGTTGACTTCTGCAGAACACAACACAGCATCAGAGAAACCACACTCACACACATGTATAAAGTCAGCTCTGTCTTCATCTAGTGCCGTCTTTTACACGTCTGCTTTCAATGCTTCCAGATCCTCCCACAGCCCTGGTCCTCTGAGCCTCGTCTCCATGGTGTCACTGGCGTCGTCCCGGTAACGGTGACTCACATCCCTCACTGGCAAGGATTAAAACTAGTTTGGCTCCTCTGGGGTTACTATAACAACCTTGTCTTTGGTTGTTACCATAACGACCCCTCCATATCCAGGAGTGACTGCATGCCTCCTGGGAGACCCCACCCAAGTCTTCATGACATCACCACTATCAGCATCAGCCAAACCCACCACCCTGTAACCACTTTGGACCAGCACCAGGACCCAACGATTGAATGACTGCAGGAACCAGGAGCAGGGTAGCAAGGATCATTTAGAAACCTTCTGTCCCAACGCAGACAGTGTATTCTGGTAGCGGTGTGCAGAGATCTGAACCTAGAGCCGGAGGCTGACCTTGGGAGAGCTGGTGCATACATACACACGCATGCACACACGTACACACAAACATGCACACACACACGTACAGTACAAAACACACACACACACACACACTGTGTACAGAGGAGCCAGGAATGCTAAATCATCAGCCATAAAATTAGAAAGCTGTCTAATACAGAAAGGTTACTGTAATATTCCACTGCTGCTCCCCTGTCCTTCTGTGTGTGTGTGTGTGTGTGTGTGTGTGTGTGTGTGTGTGTGTGTGTGTGTGTGTGCGTGCATGCCTGTTCTCCTAGTCTGCTCAAGGTCTTGTTGTCTGGCAATGAGCTCTCCCTACTGTCTGACTGTGCAACAGTTTTACACTGACTAGACAGGACAGGGACACTGGAGACAGGCTGTGTGTGTGCGTGTGCGTGTGTGTGCGTGTGTGTTTGTGTTTGTGTACTGCATGCTGTTGGGAATCCTGGCACACAAACCAACAGGACGTCAGGTCAGCAGGCAGAAAAGCAGGGAAACAAACAGACAGGCAAGCAGGCAGGCAGGAAGACAAGAAGACAGGCAGACAGACAGACAGACAGACTGGCAAAAAGACAAGCAGTCAGACCAAGCTGCAATGGCAACGGAAGCAGATAGTCAGATAGATAGATGTCTTGTACAGTCAGCAGACAGGCCGATGTCTTGTACAGTCAGCAGACAGACAGAGATCTCCCCAGGAGCAGCAAAATCTGGGCCCAGCTGTGATGAATAGAGGCTATTAAGGGTCTTTGAAGTGAACACGTGGACATCAGACTTACATAAAACTGATCAGAAACACACAGAGCCAGAACTGATCAAATACGCACAGAGATGTGTGTGAACAGCTATGGGTTCCTACAAAATGGCCAGAGGTGACCTGTCACCATGGATACCATGAGGTCAGAGTAACAATCTGAGAGTCTAGAATGTCCATCAGGTTCTAGAACACTACCATGTGACCACTGTGTGACAGCTTGGAGAATGACATAATTGTAGAGTTCGGCACTAACAAGTTGCACTCACTCATATGCATGTGTGTGTAGTCCAGCCTAGATCTCCCAAGACCTGTAGGGTCAAAGGTCTTCCTCAGGTTAGGCCCTGATGGAGCAGCCATACTGAAGGTCACATGTGACCCTCACCAGGGTTCTGTTCTGCTCCTTCTACAGCACTACACAGGCCTAGAGTTCAACACAATAGTATGTGTGTGTGTGTGTGTGTGTGTGACCTCCCTTGGGGTTGGTGTGTGGCAAGGTAGGGGTGTGTGTAGGCAGTATCTGTCTGCATTCCTGAATGTCAAACAACACAATAAAAATAACACCAATAACAGAGAGTGGATAACAGCACAATGGCATGCTTTCCACACGCCATGCCACGCCACGCCACGGGACTCAGACAGGGCCCTCCGCGCCCAGAGGGGTGCAAGGATAGCACCACGCACTGCCAATGGAATGTTATTAAACTGTCCTCAGACACGCATCCTGTATCTGCTCTCTCTCTCTGCTCTCTCTCTCTTTAGCTCTCTATTTCTCTCATTCTCCTACTATTTACATGTGAATGATACAGTATATCGTGTTTTTTCCTCTTCTCCTTGCCTCTCCTTGCCTCTCTCTCTCTCTTCAGCTAGCCTCTCAGCCAGCCAGTCAAACAGACAGACAGACACTGTGCTCACCTTATCATTTCCTCGTATCCACTCAGCCAGAAGGACAGACCGACGTACATGTGTGTCTGACATCATGAAGCTCACCACATGGAGCCTGAATACTGCTACAACTTTCTGGACAGCTACTCTGTGTGTGTGTGTGTGTGTGTGTGTACTTGGATGGGGTTTCCTTGTTCTCAGCGTATTATCACCTGACTCAGAGACCCAACTGGAACGTAGAATGTCAAACAGAGGAGAGGAGAGCAGAAGAGGATGACAGGAAGGCAGGATGATCAATGAGGTGGAGACAGGAGAAGGGAGAGACAGCCAGAATGAAGAGATAGAGTAGAGGGGTGAAAGAGATGAAAGGAGGTGTGAAGAGATGTCGGCGACCCAAGAGATGGTGGTTGTCTCTTCGCGTCTGTTGCTAATGCAGTCAGACTGAGCTGGATGTGGAGCTCAGCCTGGTTGGTACATCTCACACACAAACCCATGCATGCTTACACGCATACACAGCATTTTGCACCTTGTTTCAGCTGTCTGGAAAACACAAGTTCTTCGTCCACTTTCCTCAGACCCAGGGGCTCTCTGCTCTCTCCCTGGCCCAGGACCACAGCTTCTCCCTGGGCTTGGAGGGCTGGCACACCCTTACACTGGTGGAGGGGGTGGAGGTAGGTGTGTGCATGCATGCATGTGCGTGCGTGTGTGTGTTTTGGAGTTTCCCCTCTTCAGAACAGCTGTGGCAGTATAAAACATCATGAACAGAGAATGTCTGACTAATGCTGTCTCCAGACCCTTTACACATGCTGAGTCTGCTGCTTAACACACAGGGCACATTAACACACATGCAGGTGAGAATGCACACACACACCCACTTAAACACATGAGATTGATAGACAGTAAGAGATAGATAGATAGAGCGAGAGAGAGAGAGAGAGAGAGAGAGAGAGAGAGAGAGAGAGAGAGAGAGAGAGAGAGAGAGAGAGACAGCGAAAGAGACAGAGACAGAGAGAACAATGATTTTATCTACCATGGACCTTGACATGTGAGCTAGCCAAGAATCTGTTGCTATGGTCACTCACACCAGTTGTCCATTTAGACCACCCAACTAATAAGTCACACACACACATTTCAACTAAGCATTGTTTAGCCTCACTCTCTCTCCTCTCTCCTCTCTCACTCTCTCTCTCCTCTCAATGAGAGACAACTTTAAAGGTTGGTCGTGACTATGGTGGCCACCATTGATTACTCTGGTGTTGGAGGAGGTGCTCAATTTGGGGATATTGATACCATCTATGGGAGTAATAGTAACTCTCTTTATGAAAAACGCGTGATCATAGCCAGATGATGTCAGCATGTCGCTCCTCACGCCCTGCTCGTTAAGCTCGTTAACGCAGGCTTGTTAGTCACGCCTTTATAGACTTTCCTCCTTGTTATGTTAATGTGTTTAGCATCAGTAAGACCAAGGGCCTGGTTCTGATCATCTCACAACCCCAAACGAGGCTGGCTCTTAATGCAGACAGGAAACTCACTGTACCCGGGTCCGGACTTGGCTTTTTCTGACTGTGAATGATGAAATGATTAAATGGTAAACCTTTGTGTACAACTTTCTTTCTCTATACATTTTTTTGTTTTACCATAGACAAGACATAGACAAGAGTTGGCGTATTTTTTTCATTATTTTTTTTCAGTGTGTGTGTGTACAAGGGGATGGGGGTTATGGGAACTAGAGTCCCAGGGAGTTTCTGGGTCCATAGGAACCCGTTGTCGAGGCAACAAGGACAGAATCTTCTCTTGGGAAAAAGAATGACCGACACTGATCATGTGACCCCAACGGAGCCACTTCCTATGACCCTAGACACACACACGCACACACACACAACAAAGTCCCAGTGTGCCCCTATAGCACAGCTGAACATGAGATGAAGTGCCCCCCTCCTATGCCTTTCGAACACATGACACCATACCAGATGTTTGAACTATCAGCTCACCCTGGCAAGGGAGGCAAGAAGGGTGGTGTGTGTGTGTGTGTGTGTGGTGGGGGTAATCAGTAGATGAAGGTGTGGTATAGTAGTTTTGGATGTGTATATCTGAACCTGAAACTAACACAGTGGTGTGATGTTTACATGAACAGATGTGTATCTCGCTGTATGTAACAGGTGTATGTGTCTGTCCCTGGTTAGCTGCAGCTGCTAGCGGTTAGCCTGCAACCCAGGGGGCCGAGGGTGGTAACTGTTCTGTTGTTGCAGTGAAGCCAGGTGCTGCGGCTTCCATAGAGACCACAAGTTCATTACCAATCTGCAGCTTTCTCCTCTCCTCTCCTCTTCTCCTCTCATCTCTTCTTCCTTTCTTTTCCTCTGTTCCTATGAAAAAGAGGAAGTGAGGTCGTGGACATGGACTGTGACCACACTACAGGAAGTGCTTGGTGTGACAGCGGGAGAGATGTTGTTTTGCTGTTGATATTTGTTTACAGATGTCTTTCATGGAGGTTACGTCACCATTCTACAGTTTTACAGCAACAGAGTTGTGTATCTGAATGTGTGTGTGTGTGTAGACAGTCAGGAAACTTAACAACTGCTGTTGTTTCTTAGTTTTATTTGGATGTGTACATGTCCAGCATGGCTTGTTAACACACTCATCAGGTGAACACACAAACGCTAACGTATCAAATCGGAGTTTCTCTACAGCAAAAAAAAAACACAACAACAACCACCAAAAGAAAAACGGAATGTTATTAACAAAGTAAAACACATTACTAAGATGAAATAAAACACAAATGTAATACCTAGATCAGCCCAGAAAGTAAAAAAAAAAAAGAATTACAATGACAGAGAATCCTGATAAATCACACAAACAAAATAAAAAGATCACAAATTTGCCATCCTGATGTCTAGTGAGGTTTAATAAAAACAGAAAACAGAGAAACAGCATGACTAATTAGCGTTACCAGGGTAGTGACACGGATGCACATGGCTGTGTAAGACGACAACAACAAAGGCTAGGGAGATGCTACATCTTCACCTCATAGTCAGTGTTACCCCTCGACATGGGAGATGAGGTCAGCTCTCTGTCTCTTAAGGCGAAAAGTGGTTTCGGTCTGGCAAGCTCAACGCTTCGAGTAAGGTGAGATGCATCGTGGGTAAAGGATCATCGTCCACTGAGAGTGTCTGGTGGCCAATCAGAACTCATCGATCGTTTTCCCCCCCACAACCCTCAGGGCCGGGTGAGATCAGTCCCAGACTTGAGATCATGTCTGATGAGGGTGAAACAGACCTCCTCTACACACACACACAAACGCAGACACACATGCATGCTTACACACACGCACGATTACCAAACATACACACGCACATCTCTCAGAGATAAGTCACGTCTCAGCTTCCAGGCCACACCCCCTAACTGCCCAGTCTGTCTCTCTCAACCAATGAGATTGCTCCAGATCAGGACTGAGGTGAAAAGGATTGTGGGTTTGACCCTGGCCTCTTCCTGCTAGTAGGAGAGGGGGATGGGGGAGACAACGATGCAGTGTGTGTGTGAGAGAGAGAGCTCCATTGTTACTGAGAGTCCCTTAGGGCTGAGCTAGAACCAAGATGGAGGGGAGGAGGTAATGAGGGGAGGAGGGTGGAGAGAGAGGTCTATAATAAGGCTAGAGCACTTGAGAGACTTAAAAAGCTGCTCATTTGTGTAAACACTCATACACAAACACACACACTAAAACACACAAACACACACCAACTACACCAAGCCCTGCTGTTTCAGTCAGAGCATTCCATATCCTCTTGCTCCCTGCATCTCTATAACGTTCTAGAACAATGCCCAATGAAAGGACGGAACCGGAGAACAAAGTGGTGCTGGCCCGTGTCCCAGTAGCTCTCTAACACCCCAATTTCGAACCATTCGGTTCATTTCGACCAGCTGTTTGCCAAACTAGTTGAAGAGTTAGCCAAGGCTAGGTTCATCCTCCCCAGAGAGACTGACCCCCATTCTCCCAAGAGAGACTGACCTCCATCCTCTCCAGAGAGACTGACCTCCATCCTCTCCAGAGAGACTGACCTCCATCCTCTCCAGAGAGACTGACCCTCATCTCATGGCTACTAGCAGGCAGAAGACACAGAAGAGGGGGGTTGGTCCTGCAGAAAGAGGAGGCCCATTTTATAGAATTGTATGGTATACTACTGTAGAGAGCAATAGTGTCATGAAGTAGTTTTCAAGGGGCTGTAGATTGCACACCTACACACACACAAGTATCAGGTTCCTGTGGTATGGTAAAATAATCTCCTTGACTTGCTGGTCCTGTCTAGCTAAACTGGGGGGGGGGGGGGCATTTAAAGGGCCATTTCAGAGATTATAGCTGGTATTGAACGAAGGCAATGAAAGGAAAGAGAGTGAAGGTAGAAGAGAGAGGGGATGAGAGGAGAGAGGGAACGTAGAGAGGAGAAGAGAGGAGGGGAGGAAGGGTGGACGTCAGACGTCCGTCCACCAAGAGTGATGGATCTGGTTCGATAGTGTTGCTAAGAGACAGCCACCGTCCCCCTCGCCCTCTCATTGTCAAGAGGAGGGGTTAGGAAGGGCTAATCAGAACTAAAAGCTCTCTCCCCCCTCCTCCCCTCGTTCTTTCCCCCAGATCAATGCAGCCTCTCTCAGAAGTAGATAGGCCTGACAATACAGCTCTTCCTACCAGCATATATCTCTCTCTCTCTCTTTCTCTCTCTCTCTCTCTCTCTCTCTCTCTCTCTCTCTCTCTCTCTCTCTCTCTCTGCTAGTCTTCCCACAGGGCAGCTTAATCACAGCAGAAAAGATCTGAAGTGTCTCAAGAGTCACTTTTGTAGTTTCATATCAAGTGTGAGTGTAGTGTTGTATCAGGAGTCTGTGTGTGTGTGTTTAGTGTTGTATCAGGAGTCTGTGTGTGTGTGTTTAGTGTTGTATCAGGAGTGTGGGTGTGCTTGTGTGTTTAGTGTTGTATCAGGAGTATGGGTGTGCTTGTGTGTTCAATGTTGTATCAGGAGTGTGTGAGTGTAGTGTTGTATAAGGAGGGTGTGTATGTGCATAGTGTCGTGTGTATGTGTGTGTCTATAGTGTCATATCAGGAGTGTGTGTGTGTGTATGTAGGGTTTAATCAGGAGTGCCTGTGTACTGTCGTCTCAGGAGTGTGTGTGTGTGTATGTAGTGTTAAATCAGGAGTGTGTGTGGTGTCATATCAGGACTGTACAGGCCCTGAGAGCGGGTGGATACAGTAGAGCTATCTGCAGAATGTGGGTCACATGACACAAGGCCAGAAAGAGTCCTAACAGGGAAAGCACCGAAGGCCAATCTCACCCGCCACCCCCGCCCCCACTCCAGTCTCTCCTCAACACCTCCCCCCTCTCATCTGTTTCCCTCTCCTCACCCTCAAGCCCCACGCACCCCAGCCCTCCACTTCCCTGTCTGTATAAGCAGACCCAGACCAGCACCAACTCAGTCTTACTGGCTATCACCCAGCAGTAATACTCCTCAGATAAAGTTTCTGGACTTCACAACCTCCTCTTTGAACTCCAACAGATGGCCCATTCCCTTCCCCCAGTCTCACTTCCCCCCTCCCTTTCCAGCTATCTCCCCCTAACTCCTGGGCTCTCTCTCTCTGAGATGAGAGGATCCCAGTAGTGGCTGACCTGAAGCTCATGCTAGGAGGTGAAGGCTCGGGTTAGCAGTGTTCACACACACCTGCTGTGTTTGAGAGCAGAAGATTAGCAGAAGAGCCTGGGGCCCTGGGGAGCTGGAGGGGCCAGGGGCTTCTCACGTTACAGTCCTGAGAACCAGGGGCCATTATCTAACAGGGTGTAACCGTTCACTCAAACACACGAGATAAAATAATAAAAGCACAACCATTTTTTGTGTCTCTCCTGCTTATGTATGTCCTCTGATCTTCTGTAGAGGGCTGAGTCCTTAGGGAGGGAGGGCGGGAGCATGGAGGGAGGGAGGGAGGGAGGGAGCAGGAAGGAGAGAGGAGAAAGTGATAAAGGACAGAAGAGAGGAGAGGGGATAGAGGGAGGACAGAGAAGGGACTGAGGAGGGAGGTCACACACCCTCCAAATACACATAAACTATCTCACACAATATGAACCTCAACATAAAACATGAAAAACAATGTGCAAACTTCTCTGGTATAAATAGAATACAGTCAACGCATTGCAGAGCACCATGGGGGTATAGTGAGTGGGTGAGTGTGGTATTAAATGTGTGTCTGTGTGTGTGCGTGTCTGTGTGTGTGTGTGTGTGTATGTACAGTATTTGTCAGTATAAATCTACTACCACATTGATGAAGGTAAGAAGGTGGTGAGGTGGAGTGGTTGAAGGGGGAGTGGTCGAAAGAATATGTTAGGGTCAAGTACAGGTCAAGGGTCAGAGGTTGTCAAACCCAGTCCTGCAAGGAGCGTTTGCAGTGGACAAAAAGGCGTGGCGCGCCCTTCCTCTGCAGAGTGTTGATAATGGCGTAGATCAATCCCAGAATGCACAGCACCAGGACCAGTGGCACGGTGACCATGATGATATTCATGGTTCGCTCCTCGCTGTCGTTCACCTTCAGCACCACATCCACCTCGTTGGTCTCCTCCTCAACTTCCTCTCGATAGTCCACGTCATTGGTGTCTGACCCCGTACCACCGGTACCCCCGGTTCCGGTCCTGTCCCGGTCTTTGTCTGTGCCGGCGTCGGGGTTAACGGGCGGCCGGTCCAGGTCAGGGTGTTTGCGTCCCGGGTCTGACGTGTCGGGGTCCACGTCCACGTCCACACTGCATCCCATGAAGTCTCTGAGGATGGACTTGGGGTAGCCCGGCTCACTCTTCATACGATGGTTATCAAACTTCCAGTACTTAGACCCCTTGTAAAAGTAGGTGTAGGCTGGAGGGGAGATGGGAGATGAGAGGTAAGGGTCTCCTTCACATTTCATAAAATGATGACGCTTTTTATCCTTGATAAAATCCTTGACGAATTAACAACCTCTAAAACACACACACGCCGCAACCTCGCTCTTCATCCTCCCACCACCTTACCTCCGTCATCGCTGAGGAAGGCCCCCTTGGGAGACGAGGGCACTGCTGATCCCCACACACTGATAGGCTTAGGGTAGTCTTTGTCTGCCGCACGTGACTGCTCGTTGAAGCGCCAGTACCTGCAGGTACAGAATGTTCACTGCTTGTTAAAGATACACAAGTGCTAGGTTGCAGGGTCACTGGTCATGCTGTCTCACAGCCAAGTAGGCAAACTAATCCTGTTAAAGGGATATTACACCTAATGATCTAGTCTTTTCGAGGTCTACCCTAATGCTTCTATTTTCCTGTGGAAACTAAACCTAGTCAGATGTATGAAGGTAGTTGCTTACCAGTCTCCCTGGAAGAAGTAGGTGAAACCAGACGGCTCCCACCAGATGGCTGTGTCGATGTTGTCGTAAGGGATGTCCCTGCCGTAGTCCACCAGCTCCTGGGGGTAGCCAGGCTCCAGGTTAGCCTCCCGGAACAGCCACCATTTATTACCTGGATGACCACAGGAACACAGGGGAATACAGGTTAGCATTTTGCTACATGGATGACCATAGGAACACAATAGCACACTGATTAGCATTTTGCACCACACTGGCAAACAAGTTAGCTGTTAGCTTTCCCTGAACAGTTATTACCTGCTACACGCTAAATGGAGAGAGATGAAGAGAGGAAAGGTAGAGAGGAAAGGTAGAAAGGAGGATCAAGGGATAAATACAGCAAGTACTGTTAAAAAGCAAATAGAGAAAGAAGGATGGTTATTGAGTGGGAAACTGAGAGAATAAATCACAACGGGGAGAGAGGGATAGAGGGATGAAGAGAGTAAGGGGAGAAGGGAGGAGGGGTGAATGGTTTTATGGTTAATGTTCCTTTATGGAGCGTGCAGAGGGGCTTTCCTTCTCCTCCCCTCCCACTCATAAACCTGGGCTGTGGAAACTGTTAACCCAGCACCACCCCACACAAGACCTGCTGATCTGCTGGCTTCCACACACACACACACACACACACACACACACACACACACACACACACACACACACACACAAGCATCCACACACAAAACATACATAAACACGTACACTCATACGTGTGCATGCATGCAAGCAGCATATAACGGTGTAAACTAATCTCTGACTAGCCATGGTTTGAGCTTAACCGGGCATTAGGGAAAGCTTGTTATGAATATGTTTTCTTTAGGGAAGGTGGAAGGGGGTTGGAAGCAAGGGGCTGTGTTTACAGTATTTAAGACATGGACGCTCTGTCCTCCATCCCTGTTTTCACTCTGGTTTAAAACGAAACCTTTCCACTCAGCATCTGTCTACAGACAGAGAGAGAAAGAGAGAAGGGCAGGGCCGATGTAACTCGCTCTCTCCATCCTTCTCTCCCTCGCCCTCACTCACAATTGCCAGATGCTGTGGAACCAGCTCTCCGTCTCTCTCTGTTTCTGCCTTTAATTCTTCCTTTCTTTCCGATGGATGGCTGCCAGATGTCAGAAGGCCTTGCCAGTGACATCATTATATTCCTTGAAGGCTTACTCCTGCCGAGCCAGCTGTCTTAAAGAGCCAGCTGTCTGATTCCTGCAAACAGTGAACTTCTCCCAGCCTCTCCCCTAGCCTCCAACCTCTCTCTCACTCCCTCTCTCTCTCTGTCTCTCTCGCTCTGTGATTGTTACCACAACATACCAACGATTGTCACTGTCAAGTGACTCTCTATCCTTCTAAACTCTAGGATGTGAAACACAACATATGTGTGAGTCTGTGCGGGTGTGTGAGTCTGTGAGTGTGTATAGTATGTGTGTGTGCATGCATGAGCAGTACCTTTAAAGAAGACAAATTTCCCATCGTGTCTCTCGTAGGCAGCATCTATGTCCCCAGGCAGGCCTCTCCAGAAGTGTCCGATGGGCATGGGGTAGTTGTCCAGGACCCGGTTTCTCCGAACTCTCCAGAACCATCTCCCCTGGTTGGACAGAAAGGACAGGATTAGCGAATCAGGTGACAGCTCTCGTTCAGCTCGCTCACCCTCAGTCCATAGGATCTAGTACAGGTATTGGAGGGCGTTTAGATTTTCAGTCCCATAGTCTGCTTGGCTGCCTACCTGTCTGTTTGCTTACTTGTCTGTCTGTCTGCCTGCCTGTATGTCTGTCTGATATTTCCTCTGCATATTGGTCTGTCTGAATGTCCTTAGTAACTCTCTGTAGTCACATGGTAGGTGTTTGAGAATGCCCTTGCCTCCCAACTCTCTATCTCTCTTTCTCTCCATCTCTTTCTGGCAGGAGTCCAGAGCCCAGAGACTACTCCCCAACCACACACACACACCCTACACCCATGAGAGCAGGGACACCAGGAACACTGCCAATCAGCCACTATAACGCCTCTATATTTAAAGTGCCTGTCCCTTCCCCACAATTCATACTCTA
This sequence comes from Osmerus mordax, assembly GCF_038355195.1. Lineage (NCBI taxonomy): Eukaryota > Metazoa > Chordata > Actinopteri > Osmeriformes > Osmeridae > Osmerus > Osmerus mordax. The sequence goes on along the minus strand of NC_090062.1, from coordinate 10,124,733 downwards.
TCCATAGTCCTCCATTCACAAACAGGCCAATAAGACGGACCCATTTTGTATGTGTTTGAGGGTGTGTGAATGTAATGTTCCCTGCTAACAAGGTGTGTTAACAGTGCTGAACGTCAACAGACATGCACAGGTCCATGTTGGCAGCCTTGTCTGGGGTTCACAAGCCGTCTACTGCTGGGTGGTCTCCCCCTAATCCAGACCTCTAAACCCCCCCCACCCCCCCGACCCATGCCAGACTCCCAGACCTTCAGCCCTCCAGACCCCCAAACTTTCAGAGTCCAGTTCTCTAGACCCTCCATCTGCATCCCTGCATAGACCCTACATTCCCCCAAGCCCCTTAACCCTCCTATGCATACAGCCAGGAGGAGGGGAGGGGCCGGAGAAGGGGGTGTAAGGAGGAGGAGGTGATATGAGGAGGAGGATAATGATGTCATTCTGGACTGGACTGGTATAAAGAACTGTAAACTGGTGAGTTTGTTCAAATCAGCACAAAACATGTGTGAGGTAGTTAACAACAAAAGGAGTAAAAAAACCCTGAGTAATCCACAATTACCTTAGTAAGCAACAACACACACATGCACACACACACACACACACATAACTAATACCACTTACTGCTTTTAAATCTAAAATGAAGGAAATGGAGGCAGGTTCCCGAAAATGTCAATGTTTTTAAATTAACCAGGTTATGTAACTGAATCAAACTTTTTTTTTTACTTGTCTCATTCTGTGTTCTTCTGTCTGTAACTATGTGTTCTTATGTTGCTGCCTGTCCTTGGCCAGGTCTCCCTTGAAAAATAGAATTTTAATCTCAATGGGACCTTCCTGGTTAAATAAAGGTTAAATAAAAATAAATAAATAAATGATACTCACACAAACACACCAACTGATTCTCACACACTCCTCTACACCACACTCCAAGCACAAGCCCCAGTCAGAGACAAAGAGACACAGAGGACAGATTTACTAAGACGTGTGTTGGCTAGCAAGCTAGGGTATCCATTAGCTATAGTCAATAGACCTGTCTATCACTGCTAATGGTGAAGCTGTGGCTTCCTGGCAAACTACTTCTGTCCTCCAGCCAGTCAGTCAGCCAGTCTGTCTCACACAATTGAGATGGATAGAGCAGAGTAAAGTAGAACTGAGCCCAGCAGAATAGAGTGTAGAATGTGGAGTAGAGTCTAATATGACCAAACCAAGACAGACAGGAAGCAGAGAGGATAAGACAGTAATTGCATCTATAATTCAGATGTCAAAATGTTCCAAGCCTTGCCTTCCCCTCTCCTCCTTCATGTCCTATCCTTGGTTGGAGACCATACAACCAGCAGGAAACAGTAAAATTAAAGTGTCCCTGTCATGACAGACAGACCATAATACAGCCAGCATAAAGCTCTAACGACCCTCCAGCTGCAGCCAGGAAGAACAGGAGAGATGGTTCCAGGTTACTAGGTTACCGCCAGGTGTGGCCCACCGATCTGACTGGCTGAGCATGCAGACGGTAGGGCTGGTAGGAGTTGTATTGCATTGTATGGGGTGGCATGGGGTTGTGTGGTGATGTACAGGGTGGTGGAGGTTGAATAGCACAGTGCAGTTCCGCAAGCCGAGCGGGCCCAGGGGCTCTCCTCTTGTTAACATAAAGTAAAGACAGTAAAGAGTTCCGTCCTGGAGGTTTACAGGGTCTGGTGGAGGCCAAGCCCTGCTCCTTATGACCCCTGCTTCCCACCAGACAACACCTGCTTCTCTCAGATGCTACAGGTGCTCCTCCTAGCCACAAACAGCCCCTCCTCCCTCCCTTGACCACCTTGAGAACAAACAACTCCCTCCTCTCCCCTCTCTCCTTCCCTCCTCCCTCTACCTCCCTTATGTTCCCCCTCCCACAGTAACTCACCTTGAAGACAAACATCTCCCCCCTCAGCATAGTGACCGTGTCGAAGTTGCCCTCACAGATGTTGGGGCCGTAGTGGTCTGGACGCTCGGTGGTGCGGGGTCGGTCCGGACGTCGAGGGGGGGTTTGGGGGGGGCGTGGCTCCGGCTTGGCCGGACGGCGGGGGGTCACTGTTGGGAGGGCCTGGGTGGGGGTGCCGCCTGGCTGACCTGGGGGGTGAGGGCAAAGACTTCATATCCATGGAACTCTAGAATCTTTGCATGCACCATACTGAATGATCAATTTCTAATTCCATCAATCTATTTATATATAGCCAGATACTTAAGACCCTCACCATAGATCTGCTGTATACCCCTCAAGTCATCCTCGGGCAGCTGAAAGTCATCTGTCTCCATCCACTGATAAAAGGGAGCCATGATGGCCATGGGGTTGTTGGAATGTTCCAGGCCCAAGGCGTGGCCTAGCTCGTGGACAGCCACCAGGAAGAGGTCGTTACCTGGTGGAGGGGGAGGGGGGAGGAGGAGTAGGAATGGGAAGGAGAGAGAAATAGACAGCACTTAAGTGTTGTCCAGAACAGTGCAAGAGGCAACTATGAGGATAGTCTATGAGGAGACTGTTCCTGACTTATCGGCTACTTTGAGCAGCTGGTTCAGACAGATATGTAGATTATGGATGACACCTCTATAACAGACACTAATGGGTGCAGATAGACATCAGTACACATGCACACCCTCAAACTAATCAAAGCATTGATGACACAGTGACCGCAGTGTCAACTTCCTCTTTCACAAGTTACATCCTGTAGAAACCCGGAGAAAATAAATGCTGATGGAAATTGTGTTGAGTTGAGACAATCTCTGGGTCGTGCTTTGAAGCAAGGCCAGGCCTGGTTGGAACTTCCCCTATGAATGCTGCTTTGTCCCGGACACAGCTTAGAGTGAACTTCAACATGACCCTTCCGCCATTTTGTGTGATGTGAGGGCAGGCTGGTTGTGGTTGGTCAGATGTCGCCCGTGACCAGCCTATCCTGAGGGTTTGGAACGCGATGATGTCACTGCTGTGAATCCAAGGATGTTCAAAATTCCTTTCCTGTCATCAGCTGAAACCATTCTCTGTCCCCAGCCTGACACACACACACACAAGGACAGCCGGCACAGGAACACACACACACCCGACACACACACACTCCTTTGACAGCTAGTTGAGGTTTAGTCCTCAGTACACTCATGTGACTCTAAAGTGTAAAAAGTAACGAGAGAGAGAGAAACCGTGGAGTGAGAGAGAGCATTAGAGAGAAAGAGAGAGGGGGTGGAGAGATTGAGAATCTCAAGGAAAAATAAAGAGGGCTTTGTGAGGTAACCGTGACAACCATGAGGCTGAGGAACTTCAAAGGGTCCCGGGATGTTAGGAGCTGAGCTCAGTCAGTCTGTCCCTCTGTCTGCCTATCCTGTTGACTCCTCAGTCTGTCTCATATGTAGCCCTCCTCTCCTCCGTAGGAGGGGGGGGGTAATAATAAAACCACAGCTGGGGTAAAACAGGGCTGGGACCTCCAGGGGGGTAACAGAATCCCCTGGTTCTGAGCAGAGGTAGTTACAGCTGGAGCAGATACAGCTGGTGTATATGAACCATACTATGATGTCATAGCTCCACAGGCTTTGAAGTTTTATGAAGGTAGCTTGTACAGTAGAACTCTGCAGATGATTATGTTGATGATGAGGTTGGGTCAGACAAACTCTGGCATGGGGGGGGTGTGGGAGGGTTATGTCAGGGGATCAGATATTCTCAATGTGTTGCAGAGGCAGTGCAGTACTAACAACTGGGCTTGACACAGTACTGTATCACATGGAGATTGATCTCCCCCCACCTCTCTATCTCCCCCCTCCTCCCCCTCCTCCCCCTCCCCCCCTCTCTACCTCCCTTTCTCCCCCTCACCTTGCAGGTTCTGGTTCCCAAGGGTCCAGGGTTCGTCAGAGTCAAAGTGTGTGTCTCCCCCCATGCCAGGCCCGGGGAAGTAGGCGTGAGCCAGGAACCCGCCCTCGCCATCGAAGGGTGAGCTGTCACCGTGGAAACCGGAGGCGAAGAAAATCATGATGTCGGGCTCCTTGCGACGGCCATATTTTATCTCCTGGTAAGGGATCTCGTCGAAAGAGAGGGGCGTGACCTTCTCCCACACCTTGAAAGCTCGACGAATCGCCTCAAATGAATTGTACTCCCCCACCTTGGGGGTGTAGTTTTGGATGCTGTGCGGAGGGGAAGTGAGAGGGGAAGGGAAGGGAGAGAAGGGGATATCGAAATAAACTAATATTTCTGCAATTTCCCAAACAATAAACTTGAGTTGATCTTGGAGTGAAGCCTTTAGAAATATCTTAAGAACATTTCTAGAGAGAACTGCAGACAGAGAGAGAGAGAGAGAGAGAGAGAGAGAGAGAGAGAGAGAGAGAGAGAGAGAGAGAGAGGGAGAGAGGGAGGGAGGGAGGGAGGGAGGGAGGGAGGGAGGGAGGGAGGGAGGGAGGGAGGGAGGGAGGGAGGGAGGGAGGGAGGGAGGGAGGGAGGGAGGGAGGGAGGGAGGGAGGGAGGGAGGGTTGTACCTGAATGTCAGGTGACTCTTGTTCCACTTGTGTCCAGTCAGAGCGTAGCGTTTCCTCCTCACATTGGTCTTTATCTGACCTCCGAACTTGTCAGGCACACCACACCTGGGTCTCCGCATGGCCCTGGAACAACACACAGGACGTTATGTTGCTGTGTGTGTGTTTGTGTGTGTGTGTGTGTGTGTGTGTGTGTGTGTGTGTGTGTGTGTGTGTGTGTGTGTGTGTGTGTGTGTGTGTGTGTATGTGTGTATGTGTTTGACATACGTGATGGTAACAGGGTCCATGGTGCCAGTAACCTCCAGGCCATAGAAGCGCTGCATGTCCCCCACAGCATTGGCCAGGATCTGGGCTGTCCTCATGGTGGACATCTGTCTGCTGGCCTGGGGGAGGTAGCCATACATCCTCAACCATGCCTGTAGAGGAGGGGGGAGGGGGTACAGAACAGTGAGACTTCTGATAGAGATAGCCATACATCCTCAACCATGCCTTTGGATGAAGGGGGAGGGGAGGGGGTACAGAACAGTGAGACTTCTGGGGGAGGAAGCTGTACATCCTCAACCATGCCTGTAGAGGAGGGGGGAGGGGGTACAGAACAGTGAGACTTCTGATAGAGATAGCCATACATCCTCAACCATGCCTTTGGATGAAGGGGGAGGGGAGGGGGGTACAGAACAGGGAGACTTCTGGGGGAGGAAGCTGTACATCCTCAACCATGCCTGCAGAGGGGGGGGGGGGGGGGGGGCAAGGGGGGGAAAGTGTGTATGTATGTGTGTGTGTTGGACTTCACCAGTGGCACAAGTATGACCAGACCACAAATCCCAGTTGGTGGGCGCTGGTGGGAGGGGGGCAGGGGGGGGGAGGAGCCAGAGAGTAGGGGGGGGATTTCCTCTGAAGGCCGCTCCAGGAGGTTAGCCTCCAAATTACTGATCTCTAATTATGTCATTAGCACTAACTACAGTTTAAGTGGATCAGATACACACACACACAACCCTGGCCTGTGGTCACTGAATCACTTGCCTGTTACAGTGGATGCAACAACTGTGACACACACACTTAAATGCACTCACACAAAACTACACGAACAAGAACAAGATTCTCCCTGAGACACACAGGGAACATGTATGGCCTGTAGTTCAGCAGAGACATTGGATAATTGGATACAAATGTGTATGGTAGTTAACCAGTATATTCTACTAGATATCCCAGTATATCTCATCTCCTACCATCTGTTCAGGCAGATACTGTGCTCACATCTGAAACACAAATTAGGGGCAGTGTGTCTATTGATGCTCTGTCCCCCCACCCCCCACCCCCACCCATATACAGACTCACACAGACTCACACAGACTCAAGAGTCCAAAATCATCCCTGTATTGGCCTTGCATGTGTGGGAGGAGGATGTGGGGAATGGGGCAGTGCTTGACCCTGGCCATCCTTCTCCCTCTCTCATGCAAAAACACCCACACACTCATGCACACACACTCATGCTTATCCACATCCCACTCATATTTATACACACATCGCACACTCATACTCTTGACCAAAAGAGTACACGCCAACCCAGGAGTTTGTGATGGTTTAGCAGGTGAAAGGGTGTGTTCAGGGAAAAGACATCCATAACAATATGATCGCCCCCTCCCCCTCTTTCCTCCTCTCTCTCTATGTAGTACACTACTGTGTAAGCAACATCCACACAGCCCATTGCAGACTGCAGATGGATGGATTTAAAAAGTGCTTCTTCTGTTCTCTGATCCCAGAGAGGAGTGGAGAGGAGAGTATGGGATGGTATGAGGAGAGATGGGATATGAGGAGAGATGGGATATGAGGAGAGAGGGGATATGAGGGGAGAGGGGATAAGAGGGATGTGGAGGAGGGAAGTGTGTGTAGGTCTATCAGCAGGTCCTTCAAGAAGACCTTGAGCCTACCTGCCAAAACCACTGCCCCCTGCACACAGAAATTTACAAGGAGTTGTAAAACGAACTAATGTGCGTGTGTGCACGTGTGTACGTGTGTGTTTGTATGTGTGTGTGTGTGTTCAGCTTGCCAGCGTCCACCACAATGTCAGCCAAGACACTAACAAATGCAGAGAGCTTTTATTTGCTGGTCTACTGCCATGTCCCCCCTGCTAAGAGAGAGGCAATGATGAAGAGAGGGGGAGGGGGGCAGGAGAGAGGGGGAGAGAGGAGGGAGAGAGGGGGAGGAAGGATATAAAACACACACACACAACGCTGTGACAGTTCAGTCACTGTGGGACCATAGTTAAGTAGAGGTCTTTGTGAGCTGTCTTGGTTACATACACACATACAAATAAATACAAGCCAACCAGCAGTCAGTCAAGCAGGAACCAGCCAACCACAGACCAGCCAACCACTGACCAGCCAACCAGGGGACAGCATCTAGCAGCGTTTCCCCTTCGTATCACATCCCATTATGCATCAACACAGCAATAAGATCCCCCTGTGCCAATGGCAATAGCCAACCACTGGGGAGAAAGGAGGAGCTGGTTGGAATGTTAAGATTGGGCACTCTGGAGATTCTACTGATAGACTGACAGACTGGAAAGGGGGTGGGGGGAGAGGCAGAGAGAGAAAGAGTAAGAGAGAGAAGGAAAGAATGGGAGGGTAGATGGAGTAAGAGACTGGGGGAGAGACTGGGGGAGAGAGAAAAAAGGGCACAGAAACAGGGAAAGAGAGAGGTTATGCCGAGGTTAAGACGGAAAAGGGAAAAGACGAGGTTGTTTCAGCAAGAATGATTGTACAGCAGCTCCCGTGTCCTGTGGACCTGATAAACCTTGTCCCATTCTCTTCTTTCCCCGTCCTCTCCATGCCTTCTTATCCCTCTCCTTCCCTTCCTTCTTCCTCTCCTTTTCTTTCTTCTCATCCTTTACACCCTCCCCCCCCCCCTTCACTCCCTCTCCCCTCACTCCTTCTCTCCGGACAAGAGGCTCCATTGTGCCATGTCATCCAGGGAGCAGCGCGGGCCAGAATGCCTCCCCTCGGTTCTGCTTGTGGCCCGTTTGGAACACAGCTGTCACACTCACATGTCACATGACACGACTGAAAAGAGACCAGGTCACTCTCTATCCCTCCCTCTTTCTCGCTCTCTCCTTCTCTCCCACTTTCTCTCTCTCACACACTCAAACAAACCTCTTGTAATAAGCACATGCTCGTACACACACTTTAGTCACACACGCACACACCTCATCAAAAGCTGGTGGCAGATTAAGAAACTTTCCTCCTCCCTTTGCAACTCCTTCTGTACCCAACCTTTTCTTTCTCTCCTACTTTTATTTACTTGTCTCCTTATATTACTATTACTTTTGCTCCTCCTTTAGTAGATCTGTTTACTAATCCTTCTACAGAAGCCCTCCCTTCTGCCTACCCACCCCCTCCCCCCCTCCCAGCCAACACACACACAAACAAAAACACACACCACTCCACCACCGCTCCTCCATATACAGGATCCTTCTACCCCAGAAGGATGTAGCATGTTAGGACCTGACACTGCAGAATGGGGTTTGGAGCTGGCTAAGGCAGGGCCAGGGGCTGGTACACAGACCCCCCAATGACTGTCTCTGCTAAGGTAAACACTGCCAGGTCACCACTACATAACTTGTGCACCTCCCACCTCCCAACCTCATACCTGGCACTGGAATGCCTTAGTCTGCTTACAAACACACACACACACACACTCCTCAGTGGTTATCCCCAGACTCCAGTGTAGGAATGTAAGCCGGAGGCATTGGGCAGTCCGCCTGCCTGAGTGTGTAAACTATTACAGGTTATTGTGTCTGTTCATTATTGTTCTTCTTGGCTGGCTCTCAAGAGGGAGGAGAGAACATCAAAACATGTATGGTACAGTGCTGGTTTATAATTAAGTATTGTAATACTTATTACTGGTTATGTCTTTGTTGTCTCCTGCACTGATAATGAGTAACTCTGTCTGAGTACTCTAACTACACGACTGATGTCCAATGAGATTGTATCACTGTTGATGCCTTAAGTGGGGGACCAAGCAGAGAGGCTGACTGGCCTCTATATAAAGTCAAACCCACAGAGAGAGGCTGAGAAAGGCTGGCTGGCCTCTAATGTCAACACAACTGGGCTAAGTGGCAGCAGCTGGGGCAAAGTCCACACACACACACACACACAGGCAGACCTATACAATAACACAAACATGCAGCCAGACCACAATAACACAAAGGCTTCACTAGTCAGAGGACCCCGGGTTGCTCACACAGCCCACATCAGCAGACACACTACACACACAGCACACACTTAGGACCAACTCAAGGTGATTGGACAAAAGTGGACTACAAAAGCGGACTACAAGACGTTTATACATTGTCACAAAGCATGGGAAATAGAGAGATGGTGAGCCAAGTGGATGCCAACCACGTTTATTTCAATAGCAGAACTGTATAGCCTATAGCATAGACATCCCCAGATCAATTAACTAACTGCTTGTACAGCTCTGAGTAAGTGTGTCAGCGTGTCAGAGCGGAAGCCACGAGGGGAATGAGTAGAGTTTGTGTGTTTTGAGCTGCCGTACGAACGTGAGGTACCGTATCTGGTCATGAAAAGGGAGAATGCGAGGTGGATAGTCTCATTTCAGATGTGCCTAAGCATAAGTGACCAGCTTTAAATGCTCAACAGCGCTTATAACTGATGGCAGTGGGACAGAAACCCAACATGCACCAGAAAGGCTGTTTAAACATTGATGAGCAACATCTCAAAGAATGCATTGTAGCTAAATTGCAGTGTCAGCAAAAATATAAATAAACGGCTATTTTTGCTTGACACTGCAATTCATTCAAGAAAAACTCACGTAACCCATGCATTTGGGTTACATGAGTTTTTCTTATGCTAGATTCATCCTTAAGACGCAAAAGTAGCAAAAGTAAACATGAAGTTGTTTTATGTAGTTGTTAGTTATTGGGATGGAGGCTTGTCGATTTTACCTCTGCGTGGAACGCGTCATCCTGTCCCGCTTCCGACCGGGGACCGCTGACCCACAGCACCAGGAGTGAAGAAAGTAATACCCGTCTCCACAGCAACCACGCCGAGATGTCCCACGAGGATGCCATCATAGTCCAGATCCCAGTCCGGTCACTGACGAGGTCACCGAAATTAACTCCTGGCTTACAGACTCCACGCGGAAACCCTAGGCGCGGAAGTTTGGGTCGGTGATTAAGTTCTGTTGACCCTAGGTCTCACGCAGAAAAGGTGAAGGGGGAAACGGCTTTGTTGACTCTGGCGCGGTCATCTAAAAAGATAACGACCTTCCCTTAAATAAGTTAATATCCACGAACAATGGATTCTCCTTCGTTAGAGGGGAGACTAGATCTGTCCCGCCCTCCGTGGTTGTGGTCTACTCTGTACTCTCTACCACTCAAGTCTCCGAGGACAACTGCAGGCTACACCATCAGACCTGAGCTGGTGCCAGAGGTTCCAAGTTCTAGGTAGCCTGTTACTGGCGGGCGTGTCCTACCTCGCCTCCAGTAGCCTAGTGTTCAGTGAACAGTGGAGACGACCTATTTACGTTCAAAGTATTAACCTTCGAGGTGCACTTACCAAGCATGCATAACTCAGTTTTAGCTGAGTCCGCTCAAGTCCGCTCGCTGCGAACAATATGTGTGTCAATCTGCAGCAATAGTACCAAGCAGGTGTTAAAATATAACCGCCGTTTCCTCTTGCAAAAGTGAACCGAAGACGGTGTCCAAGTGCAGCGGGAGAATGGGACCGCGGGAGGCAAAACAACGACTAGAGTCAATTATTTACAGATCAGAGAACGAATTAAGTTCACTGCTGCTGACCACTTTCCCTTCTCGACCAGCTGCAGTCCTCTTTACGACGTCTGTTTCGAATAGCGGTCCCTCTTGTAACGATTTTATATGATGGTTCTCTGCCCGTTAAATTTTGTTTTCCCCCCGCAGTTTTTGTGGACCCGGTCAACTACCCGGCCGGTTGTCTTTTGAGCCTGTTGAAGTTCCCTTTTTTCTATTGCGGGACAGCGATCGGGCAGGCCCTTTTCCTGGTGCCTCGCGTCGGTCCCACTCAGTGTGTGTAGCGGTCGTCAGCTCGTCTATCAAATCACGAAGGGAGGGGACGAGGGAGCGGATGTCAGGAAGTCAGACCTCCCCCCTCGGCCTGGTCACACAGGCTGCACTCTCACAGGTGATCCAGAGTGTGTGTATTCATGTCTGTATCCCTCTGGGCTGATACGTCTCTAAATTACAAACAATATTGTTATAAAAGTGAAAATATATATCAGTCACGTTAGCCTTTGATTCAGGATAACCTTGTCAAGCTCTAATCCCAGGTACAATAACTGGTAGGTCAATACAACACAGTTATATCAGTAATGCAGTGTGACTCAGCTGTGAGGCTGGCTGAAGGGGTCTAGGTTGGACCACACCAGGATGTCAACATCACATCTGGAGTGTGCAGTACATCAAAGTGAATCATCTCCTCTAGGTGGATGTGTGTGTTTAATTATTCTTGTGGGGACTAGAATAGCAAACTAAGGAACATTTGTGAAGAAGTTTTCCTTGTCCTCATAACTTTGAGTGCTCTTTCTATGGGGTTTTAGGTTGTTTAGGGTTAGAATTACATTAAGGGTTAAGATTAGGCTTAGGGATAAGGAAAAACACGATGTTGAATGGGACTGAAATGTAAGTCCTCACAAGGATTGTAAAACAAACATTTGTGTGTGTGTGAACAGATTACAGAAACTGTTACCCTTTCATTAAGTCCTGCAGCCAGCTCCTCTGCGTGCCGGAGTGAATGCATGAGTGATGAATGGATGAGTGAGTAGTGGTCTTGTGTGTCTGACTGCACTCTAAATGCCTCAGGTCCTGCACATGAAGAGGACCCATAGTTCACAAATCACACACACACACAAACAACCTTACACAGACAGACACACACACTCCCCCTCACACCCACTCATCTTACACAAGTCTGATCATTGTGTTAGTCACGGTGTTTCCCTAGGAGGAAGTTCTTCTGGCCAGGTGAGCAGCCAGGTGTGACCAGAGGAAATTCAACATCCTCCCTCACTCCCTCAATCCATCCATCCATCCCTTCTCACCTCATCTGCCCTTCATCACCTTTGTCAAAGTCATCCTTAAAAATATATTTTCTCGTTTGATTTTCTTGTTTGTGGACCATACTATTATTTGCTAGATTATAATAAATGTGGTACTTGCTACTTGTTGTTTTGGGAATTGTGTACAGAGAATGTAGTTTAAATAAGTGTAAATAAAATAATCAGTTAATGGTCCTCTATAATCACTTAACTAATAGATGAACACATACTGGTCTTCACCATGTGCTTAGTGGTGTACACTCCACATTGGCATCTTGAATATGATTTAACCCTGATTCCTTGTTGTGTGGCCTGGCACACCTGTGTACGTGTGTCCTGAGGCCATCTGCATCAAGCCTATTAACATATAGCTGATGGACCAAGCCCAACATGTGCAGGCAGGCCAGAGAGGTGAGAGACTCAGTTACTAGCAGACAGACATGCTGGAATGTGTTTAGAGGACACAGCTGGACCCCATAATGACCTGGCTGCAGTGGGGTGGGGGGGGAGGGGTATAATTGAATGTGTACGGGCAGGCATCAGGTGAGAAGATGTAAACAACCCTTGTATCGTATGGCCAGGTGGTCAGTGGTGACAGAGTAACGGAGTAGTCCTGCCTAACACAGGTGAAAACTATGACCCAAATATCATTGTGGACCTCTGTGGATTACTGACGCCCTATGATTGGTCAGTGGTTGAGCCTCCAAAGAGGAAGACTGGAGGCACTGATGTCGTTTTCTTCTAAGGTACAAGCCCTTGTCGTGAAGCAGGCAGGACAGGCATCGCTACTGAAATATGTTAGCCTGCCTGCTGGCGCCCTCTAGAGGCGACCTCTCAGAAGAGCTCTGCTGTGGCCATGATTGCAGGCTGACCTGGACAGACCAGACTGTGTGTGTGTGTGTGTGTGGGGGGGGGGGGTCCATATGGCTCATATGAACACTACTGATCAATACTTTAAAGGCCCCAGTGGAATACTGTTAGTTTTAGTTGGTGACGCCCCTTTAACGCAGTTCCACACCACTGGGTTGGACCCAGTTTGCAGAACCTCAGACTACTTCTTGTTTCTATGCTAATATGGAAATTGGAAAGGAAACCTTTGAAAAAGGTATTCTAAATTTGCTCTGTTTTAGAGAAGTATCATATTTCAGATGACCTGAACTGTACCATCACACATCAGACATTTACCACATTTGAGAATAATGCAAAGCAGCATTACCAGTTTAAAAGCATAATTATTAGGATCATTTGGAGCTGAAGCAGAAAGGGCCGTTGTTAGAAATTGACTGGGATTACTTTTACTTTACGGGGTGTTTTCTTCTGATTTCCTAAGAATTAATACCTAGCATCTCACACTGCATGCTACGTTCGTGTAAGATAGGAATTGTCTAGGACAGTGCTCCACAGAAGGCTTCACTGCTCCTCTTTGTTCTCTGTCCTCTCCAGAAGGTGTGTATTTAACTATATAAGTACTTAATATTAGTCTCTTTATACTTCTAAAACTTTACATTTATTTAAGTCACTTTCTACTTCTTACATTGTATTCCTTAAATGTGTACATTTTATTCCTTAAATGTTTTGAATACATTACACTTTATAGTTGCCATTTGATGCCATGGTGTGCATGTCTCTTTATACTTCTCATACTTTGATTTATATGAGTCACTTTCTACGTCTTATTCTTGACACTTTTATTAGTCTCTTTTACTTATTATACTTTGTTAGTCACATTCCACTTCTTTTATTTTAACTTTGAATTCTATTTTTGTTTCTACTTGTAATACTCTACACTTTATTTGAGCCTTTTTCTACTTAATATACATTTTACTTTATTTGTAAAAGTGTGGTAAGGAGATGTTTACTTTAATACGGGACTAGTTTGGAAGTGTCTGTTTGTGACTGTAATGAAAATATCTCTATGGGGACAGCATGAAGGTGTATGAGTGTGTGAGGTGAGCAGAGAGGTGTATATATTTGCATATTTTACATTTCATTTACATTTAGTCATTTAGCAGACGCTCTTATCCAGAGCGACTTACAGTAAGTACAGGGACATTCCCCCAGGCAAGTAGGGTGAAGTGTCTTGCCCAAGGACACAGCGTCAGTTGGCATGACCGGGAATCGAACTGGCAACCTTCGGATTACTAGCCCGATTCCCTAACCGCTCAGCCACCTGACTCCCACCTCATTCCAGACAGGATGGACCCCAGGCTCATCACCCTGCTTCTCATCCTTTGCCTTTTGGAAGGATTGAGTAATTATCTACCGACAACTGACCCTGACTATAACAAACATGGAGATGATCAGAATAAAGAGAAATATACACATACACCAGAAGTTAAAAACATGAATATGTTCTGCAATATTGTCTGAAATATTGTCTGTCTGACTGCTGTTTTGTCTGTCTGTCTGTCTGTCGGTCTGTCTGTCTGTCTGTCTCTCTTTCCCACTGATTGATGATATACAATATTAAAATGTACTATTCTGTTCCTCCAGGTCCTCAAAACTGTCATTTGAAGAATACTGTGGAGAATACTACAGAACATATGAAGAAAGTTGACAAGTTGTTAGACGTTGCAAACATTAACGCCATCATTGAGTATTTAATATCCTACTAAACAAACATGACTTTCTCTACAATATAACTTGTCTATAACTGGTATGTGACACAGTACTTGTGTAGCTCACCTGTGTGTGTGTGTGTGTGTGTGTTTGTGTGTATTTGTGTGTGTGTGCATTTGTGTGTTTGTGTTCTCCAGATCAGTCGAAAGCCTAGAGAAGATTCTGGGGAACACATGTCTGAACCAGTCTATTACACACATCAGTGTAGGCCATCTGAAGGCTCAAATGTTTCAAACTGATGAGAACTTCACAGGACTTAACATCTCTGAGGAGGTCAGTACCTTTACTTTATTTCCTTACTTTCTATAACTTACTTACCGTATAGACTATACAGACTCTTTTGAGTTGTGTGATGTGGCAGGTGACCTCGGACTGTCTTAACGAGACCAGCATGAATCTGGAAGTGAAGCTACCAGGAGAGGTGCTGGTCTATGGGGAGAACAACAACATAGTGTTCTGCATGATCACATCCAATGTGTTCAAGGTTATGAACCTCATTTTGTGTGTGTGTGTGTGTGTGTGTGTACTGTACTTGAAGTGTGTGTGAATGTGCATGTATATCTGTGTGTGGTTGGTCTGTATGTCTTTGTGTGTGTATCACATGTGTTAGAATATGTGAGTGTGTTTTGTGTGTGTGTATTCACTGTCTTGGTTTCCTTGCAGCCCCTATCGGTCCTGTATGGTAGGGTTGTGGGTGTTACGGTGAGCAACAAGACAATCTCAGGTCTTCAGGAGCCTGTCAACATAACATTTCCTCTACAGCCCTGCCCTGTGGACCAAAGTGTAACTACAACTCCTCCTCACAATTTCACATTTGGGATAGGACACATTATCAGTCACAGGCCCGAAACTAACATACAGTTTTCAACACATTTGCCTTTTGTTCCTGACTGTATTCTACTGATCTGTGTTTGTGTTTTAGATGGGAACAAATGTTTCCTTTTCCTGTCAATTTTTTAATTTTTCTGACAACAGTAAGTAAACACAGCATCAAATGTTTGGCATTAGTACTAGTATTATTAGCATTATTACAGATGAGGCGGTCAGTGAGCGTGCTCCTGAGTGAGATGAACTAGTGAGGTCTTACATGGGGCTTCTTTGTGGCTGGTCCTGACAGATTACCACAGCAAAGGTTGTTCCACCCACTATGAACAGGGCCAGGATCGAGTGCTCTGCTCCTGTAACCATCTCACCTACTTTGCTGTGCTCATGGTACACACACACACACACATACACATGCTCACATCTTGTACTCACACACAGAAACACACACACACACATACACAGAAACACACACATACACAGAAACACACACATACAGTACTCACACACTCATGAATGAACTCACATTCAAAAATGTACATCTACTCACAAACAAACATGCAATACACACAAACTAAAAAACGCCCACTCACTTCACCCATAAAAATATTACATGATAAAATGAACTTAGTCAAAAGGTACTGAAGAATTTAGATTATACAAGCATAATCATTTCACAACAAACAAACAATTTATTTTTTGATGAAACGATATTGACAGCCTGTGAACCAGCGTGTGTCTGTTCCAGTGTAAATTTGCGTGTTTGTCTGTGTGTTTTTATTGTCTCCTCAGATCTCCCCTCCATTAGCAATGAATGATGAGGTGGCCTTGAGCTACATCTCTCTGATTGGTTGCAGTGTGTCCCTACTCTTCCTGATGTTCACTGTTGGGCTCTACATCCAACAGAGGCTTAGAAGGTAGGTTTGGTGTCTGGTAGAGGTCAGGTTCCGGACAGGGCGTGGCTTCTCACTATTCTTTCTGTTCATTTCTTACTCTTTTTCTCTCTTTTTTGTACTCTCTTTTTTTTCTCTCCAGAGTCACTGGTCTTGCAGACGTGTCTCTGAAGCTGCACATCAACCTGGCCGTGGCACTGATCCTGCTCAACTTGCACTTCCTGCTCATGAAACAGGTGTCATCAATGGTCTCGTCGGGGGCCTGCATCTATGTGGGGCTCCTCCTCCACTACTCCCTGTTGGCCACCTTCTCCTGGATGGCCATTGAGGGCTTCCACCTCTACCTGCTCCTGGTCCGAGTCTTTAACATTTACATCAGCAGATATCTGCTTAAACTTTGCCTCGTGGGTTGGGGTGAGTTGCCCCCTGATAACAAGAGGGATGGGGTGTCTTACAGACAACAACAATGTTTCTATCAGATTATGAAATATGTGTATATGTGTGTGTGTGTGTGTGTATCAGGCTTTCCTGCTGTCATTGTCATCATTGTAGTCATCATAAACAGAGAAGCGTATGGCCCTGTGACTTTGCCATCATCTGGGGTCAACACCACCACGACCAAAATGTAAGACTGGACTACACCCCAGTGTTGCCACAGTTACTTTCAAAAAGTAACTTAGTTACAGATTACTTGATTTTAAAAGAAACTTAGTTACTTTATAAGTTACTTTATTAGTTACATTCAGCAGCTACCGACAACACCCCCGCCGCCTCAACATAAAAATAGGTGCTTTCGACTTCATGCAGCTCCGGCGTCGCCTGCAGCCGCCTGCAGCCCGTCTGACTTAAAGCAACCAATGACATTCTCAACTTCAAGCACCGCCGGTGCTGCATGAAGTCGAACACACCTATTGACAACCGGCTCTATAAATTTGACTGTGCCGTGCTGCGAACCTTGATATTTCCATCTTTAGCTGACAAATACTCAAAATAGTGATTGTATTTCCTACTCGAAAATGCGCATCTCTCTCTCTCCTGCTAGCTACATTGTTGTTTGTGTAGCTGAGTGGTAGGTCTATGTATATACACGTGACGTGACCCTTGTGCTGAAAACGTGACTTAATTGTCGCATAGGCTTAACTCCCAGAGACGCAAGAAAAAATCTAATACATATTTTACTATTAATGACAAAATAGTAACGCACAGTGACTTGAACAAGTAACTTTAATCTGATTACTGGTTTGGAAATAGTAACGCATTAGATTACTCGTTACTGAAAAAAGTGGTCAGATTAGAGTAGACTGGCATCACTGCCCTTTACACCCCTGGGCAGTACTGTTACGGTGCTCTCTCTCCCACTCTCTCTTTCTCTCTCTCTTTCTCTCTCCCTGTCTCTCTTTCTCTCTCTTTCAATTTTTTCCCCCTCGTTTGTCTTTCTCTCTAACTACTCTCGCCCCCTCTCCCCCAGATGTTACCTGTCTGATGAGGTGGCGAAGGTGGTGACCACGGTGGGCTTTGTCAGCCTGGTCCTACTCTTCAACCTGGCTATCCTGGGGATGGCAGCGAGGCGTGTCCTCTCTATGAGTGTGGCACAGGGAGGGACTGTTGATGTGGCCAGGGGCAGAGTCAAAAGGGATCTCTACACCCTTTTGGGCATCAGTTGTCTGCTGGGTGTGACCTGGGGTCTGGTGTTCTTCTCCTTCGTTCAACTGGCAACACCAGGCCTCTACCTGTTCTGTGTCCTGAACTCCCTACAAGGTCCAACCCCTACACTCTGTACACTACACTCTGTACACTACACTCTGCACCCTTCTCCCTACACCCTGTTTACTACACCCTACACCTGCAAATGCCAGAGAGAGAATAGACAAAGAACACTTGGTTGACCATGTTCCCTTCACCCGCTACAGCAGGACTAAAACAAAAATATATTTGTGGAGGTCATACTCACCCCCCCCCACACACACACACACACACACACACACAAATATACACATGCAAATACTGTACACATACATTTATTCACACATAAACTCACAAATATATTGAAATAATACAGTAAACATTTACAATAAACAAAGGAATGTTGGTTTTAGAATAAACTCTCTTTCTCTTTATACAGGGTTCTTCATCTGCGTGTGGATCTTGGTATCCATGAGGAAGAGCAGCAATCGCTGCACAGAAAGTGTCACTCACAGTGTTACTCACAGTACCAAAACCTGAACACACAGACACATAAATATACACAGACACAAGAGAGCACAAACACACATCAGCACACACACACCCCTCCACACTAATCTTCAATGTCAGGAAGATCAAGGGCTGAACTCTGTGGCACTGTAAGCGTTTGGGTTTGTGATTTCAGTCACCATAAATGTGCAAATATAGCAAATCATCTTTTTCTCTTTGCATTATGGTATATTGTGTGTAGATTGATGAGAAAACCAATTTCATTTATTGAATAATAAAGTTGTAACTAACTGGTTGTTGTAAAAAAAATTACAAAATGCATTTTATGTTATTCAACTTGTGGAATAAAGCTGAGTATGAAAGGATTTGTGTCATGAAATGTGCAGAACGTTTCACTTTTCTAAATGCAAACAGTGATAACTTTATAATGTTGTAGCGAAGCCTTATGAATGCATTAGATTTCATCACTTTCCGAAAGCAATAAAATATGAATTCAAAGTGGCTTATGAGTATGCTATAACACACCATGAAACAAGATTATGATGTACTAATAGTCACTTGGTGCTAATTGACCCCATCTTAGAAAACTGAAATAATTGTGGGATATATATCGAAAATGTGTCAAAGATTCGGTTATACAGTTTTACATTCATAAATACGTGCATTAACTATACTGTATTTCTGAACTGTGAGATCAAGTAAGTGTCCACTAACTCTTGGAATATCTCACCCTGGTGATGTCCGCACTCATTGAGAAGTTTTGCATTAAACAAATTGAATGACACACTGACCTTCCATCAGACATAAAGCACATATTGTTTGACTCTACCATGTGAACTGATAATAGAAGCTGAGAGCGTGTCGATTTGACTACTGGAAAACACACTCAACATTCAGTGAGTGTTGGTCAGCAGGTGGTCGGCAGGAAGAGCATCAGGAGTGGAGCTCACACTGCTCTGGCTTCTCAGAAGGACTTGGATAGAAAAGACTGCCTCATAAGATCTGTAAGTATTTGTATGAAGATTGTATGATTCCTTAATAGCCTGTTCCAAATGTACATGTACTTGTGATCAATTTCAATACAGTAATAATACAGTATAAGTTTTAAACACTCCTGTTCTAAAGACTCATGAAGACTTGTGATGTTGTACACCAATACACACCAATACACTCATGATTGCATTACATTTATAATTCTAATGACCTATAATGTACAGAAACATAATGTATCATACAGCATTATACAGATCATACAGCATTATAATGATCAACCCTGTGATTAATTTAAAAGATGTGGTCAATGAGCGCCAAATCACTGGTAGCGCATGATCATCTTTTTTTGTGGTGTGTTATTGCTTACTCATAAGCCAATATAAAGTAATCTTTGACTGATTTAAGTAAAAATTGAAATTGAAATGTCTACTGCATACAGACGTCACTACAACATAGTGGTCATTGTCTGCATTCAGTAATGTAAATGTAAAGTGAAAAGTTCTGCACATTTCATGACACAAATTCTTTAATATTTTGCTTTATGTCACAAGTTGAATAACATAAAAGACTTTGGCACATTTTGTTTTATTATTATTACAACCAATTAGTTACAATTTTATTATTAATTGGAAGAAATTCGTTTTCTCATCAATCTACACAAAATATACCATAATGCAAAGAGAAAAAAGCTATTAGAAATATTTGAAAATTTATTAAGTAATGAGAATATATATAAACTGGCTACCAACGTAATCAGACTAAAGATAAATTAAAATGACATAAATATGTATATATAAACCGTATATATATACCGTATTTCTTCAAATAAACGCTGCAGCGTTTATTAAATAACGTTCATTTTTGGTGCAGCGTTTATTCGAGGGCGGCGTTTATTCGAGGGCGGCGTTTAATTATTAAGGGTGATCTCGTGAATTGTAGCTGCAGTGCAGCCATAGACTATGGAAGCAAAAATTCTAATGCAATTCCAGAAATGCATTTGCATTTTAAGAATGTGGCTGCATTATTTGACTCATAAATGAAATTAGTAATCAATCATCCTATTTGCATTTTAATTTTCTTCTTCAAGAGTGCTCAATCTTTCACTTAATTAAAATGAAAAAGAAATAGACATTTGAGATTTAATTTCCAAAATATGCCCCAGCAAATAGATACCAAAATTCAATTTGAAATGTAAAATTTGAAAATTCAAATGCATTTGCAGAAATGCATTTTCATTTTAAGAACGTGGCTGCAAAATCGTCAACACAATTCAAATTCAAATGCATTTCCAGAAATGCATTTTCATTTTCAAGAAAGTGGCTGCAAAATCGTGACCACAATTCAAATTCAAATGCATTTCCAGAAATGCATTTTCATTTTAAGAACGTGGCTGCAAAATCGTGACCACAATTCAAATTCAAATGCGTTTCCAGAAATGCATTTTCATTTTAAGAACGTGGCTGCAAAATCGTGACCACAATTCAAATTCAAATGCATTTGCAGAAATGCAAAATGAACGAAAAAGCATTCTGAGCGGCGCAGCAGAGTGACGTCAGTAGCCGCTCTTCTTCAGCTCCCTGCTGACCGAGCTACCCATCTTGTTCGGTTGGGGGCGGTGTGCACATCTGCATTGCATTACATTACAAATGTGACGGGAAATTGATTAAATTGCCGGGTCTTTAGAGCAGCGTTCCCCAACCGGACCGGTACCGGTCCGCGGGTCATTTCGTACCGGGCCGCACAAAAAAGAATTAATAACATTATTTCCTTTTAATTGATTATCAGAGTCTGAAAGACGTTTTATTCTGAAAAATCCTGATTCTCTCCTTCTCCGCGGGTCTTTTCCCCTGAGCAAAAAAGCTCTGCAAAGACGTGTGTGTCTCTGTCTCTCCAGCCACCCTCAAGCACTGCGCTGACCAGCTGTCTCCGGTGTTTACCTACATCTTTAACACCTCCCTTGAGACATGCCATGTGCCAGCCTGTTTCAAGTCCTCCACCATCATCCCTGTGCCCAAAAAGCCAAGGCCAACAGGACATAATGACTACAGACCCGTCGCCCTGACCTCTGTGGTAATGAAGTCTTTCGAGCGCCTGGTGCTGGCATACCTTAAATCCATCACTGACCCTCTACTGGACCCCCTGCAGTTTGCCTACAGAGCAAACAGGTCTGTGGACGATGCAGTTAACATGGCCCTCCACTTCACCCTACAGCACCTGGACTCCCCAGCATCCTATGCCAGGATCCTGTTTGTGGACTTCAGCTCTGCCTTCAATACCATCATCCCCGCCCTGCTTCAGGACAAGCTCTCCCAGCTGAACGTGCCTGATTCCACCTGCAGGTGGATCACAGACTTCCTGTCTGACAGGAAGCAGTGTGTTAAGCTGGGAACACAAGTCTCTGACTCCCGGTCCATCAGCACCGGATCACCTCAGGGCTGCGTCCTTTCTCCTCTGCTCTTCTCCCTGTACACCAACAGTTGCACCTCCAGTCATCCGTCCGTCAAACTCCTGAAGTTTGCGGACGACACCACCCTTACTGGGCTCATCTCTGGTGGAGACGAGTCTGATTATAGGTGGGAAGCGGCCAACCTGGTGACCTGGTGCAGCCAGAACAACTTAGAGCTCAATGCTCTTAAGACAGTGGAGATGGTTGTGGACTTCAGGAGGAACACAGCCCCACTCAACCCCATCACCCTGTGTGACTCCCCAGTCAACACTGTGGAGTCCTTCCGCTTCCTGGGCACTATCCTCTCCCAGGACCTCAAGTGGGAACTGAACATCAGCTCCCTCATCAAGAAAGCACAACAGAGGATGTACTTCCTTAGGCAGCTGAAGAAGTTCAACCTGCCAAAGACAATGATGGTGCACTTCTACTCAGCCATCATTGAGTCCATCCTCACCTCCTCCATCACCGTCTGGTACGCTGCTGCCACTGCCAAGGACAAGAGCAGACTGCAGCGTATCATCCGTACTGCTGAGAAGGTGATTGGCTGCAATCTGCCTACCCTCGAGGACCTGCACACCTCGAGGACCCTGAGGCGAGCGAGGAAGATTGTGGCCGACCCCTCCCACCCTGGCCACTCCCTGTTTCAGTCACTCCCCTCCGGCAGAAGGCTGCGGTCCATCAGGACCAATACCTCACGCCACAAAAACAGTTTCTTCCCTTCCGCTGTTGGCCTCTTCAATAAGGCCAAGGGTCCACACTGACTCTAATGACTTCTTGCTCAAAACACACTGCTTTTTGCACTGCATTACAACATGGTATCTTGTACATTTGTATTTTTTGTAATATTTGTATTTTTGTATTTTTATATTGTAATTTACGGCAACTTATATTTTATTTTATTGAATATTTAATTATATTCTAATCCCACTTAGTACTGCTAGTTTATGTACCCTTAGTATAGTTAGTCCACATATTTAAATTTTAGGTATATGTTTATTGTATGCACCTTCCTGCCAAAGCAAATTCCTTGTCTGTGCAAACTTTCATGGCGAATAAATCCCATTCTGATTCTGATTCTGGTTTACTCTTTTTTTTTTGCAAGTTTGTGGGCTTTATTGAGCGGTTTCATGCGCGTCTCTTCCTCTTGACACATGACAAGTGATAGTTACCACTCAATGGAGCCTGTTTGAGACAACAACTCTATCGGTGTTTTGGATGAAGGCTATCCTGAGATCGCCACTAAAGCACTGAAAACCCTGCTTCCATTTCCAACATCAAGCGGGATTTTCTGCCGTGACAGCAATCAAACAAAATTATGGAATAGGCCTAAACTGGATATAAGGAACGCACTTCGGGTGTCAATCATATGATTGATTACTAATTTGATTTATGAGTCAAATAATGCAGCCACATTCTTAAAATGAATTTTGGTAACGATTTGCTTCCATAGTAGACAACTTCGTTGCTGGCATTGTGTCAAATGAATCATCCTGCTAAAAACGCAGGTTTCATTTACTACCGCTGACCTCCTTGTCTATTCTTTGTTTGTCTATGAGTGCGGCAACTCCCTTTCTCATTGGCTATCAATTAGGTGTGCGTTGGTAGTACAACTGTCTCAAATACAGGTGTTCTACATCGTGTAGAAATCTGAAGCAGCATGCCTAAATGTTCATACACGTTAGCTTTCAAACAGAAAGTTATGTACATGTGTAATAAATACTGGGGTTGAATTTAACCAATTAAATAACCGTTTTCAGATTTTTTTGGTGCGGCGTTTAGTCGAGGGCGGCGTTTATTACACAACGTTCATTTTTGGTGCAGCGTTTATTCGAGGGCGGCGTTTATTCGAAGAAATACGGTATACTGTATATACTGTATGTTTAGCCAGTTCCCTAGCAAGCTTGCCATGACGACTGAGATTGTGTCTTGCTAATTCATATTATAGATACATATTGTAGTTGACTCAGAGTAGCTACTCAGCTATATATTTCTGCACAGATACTCACTTCCCCTTTTTGTAGGGCATCGTATTGGTTGTAGAAACCAGCCATTTCACTCATATAGTCTACCGACATGGTGGAGCTCCTTCCACTGACTAATCGGATGAGGGTTAATCAAGATACCAAAAATGTTTAGATTTGTAAGTGTTAGACACGAGTGTTAGACCATTATACCAGTGCCTTAGCTGGTACTCCAGAGCCTTTGCAGGTTCTTGTTCTCGGCCTAGAGCTTTGATATTGATGTTGTTGTTTTTTTCAGAATAACACCGTACACGACTATGGTTCCTTCCCTGCACTTACTACTGCTGCTGGTTGGGGCTGTGGTTCAGGCCTACATTATAGGTAACATTGCACACACTCACTCAGACATACCACACTACACACACACATACAAATGCACACACACATGCAAGCACACAATGCACTGCAAATGCACACACATGCATGCACAAACCCTCAGATTTAAACATACAGATTTAAAGCATTAAAACAAAGCACAGTTAATGGACTAATTTAGTTTGGTCATTAGGAGACTTGAGTATAAAAGCAAATCAAGGAACCCCCTCTGTGACTCTGACCAACCCTGGCATCTACATCAACGATTCTGGTACAAATCGGGATCAGATTTGTATCTGGGGGAATGACAGCTGCTACTGTGAATGCAACTTTATAAACAACACCTGCAACGAAATGGCATTGGACTGCTTATTAAGTAAGCATGATAATAATGTCGATGGTGATGATGATGATGATGATGTTGGTGTAGCATGTTGTCGATGGTGATGATGATGTTGGTGTAGCATGTTGTCAATGGTGATGATGATTATGAGGATGTCTCTGTAGAAACAAATGTTAACATGACTGATGGGACAGCTTCATTCAACATATGTAAGCATGCTATTTTATTTAAACCTTTAAGGTTTTAAATATTTAAAAATGATTCAACTTTTTATATTTGCATTTGTGGTTTGTTTATCATCTGACAAACATTGTAAGTTCGTTTTGTTGCTGTATCTGCAGGTTCCTCCCTGTGTCATGTGACTCCATGCAAAGTGCCTGCGATCAACTCACTGTTGCATAAGAGGCCCTGGGCCTCCAGCTGGAAAAACCTTTGGAGGATCTTCACCATCAGGAGCATGTGTCCAGACTTGTTCAAAAGAAACATCACCCTCAAAAGAAGTTTTTTAGAGTAAGTTGACTTACATTTTATTTTAGCGGCAACTTAGCTCCATTCCTCTCCTCCCCGTTCCACTGCCACCTTTCCATTTATTCTCCCATCCCATCTCTCTTTTCCTCTTCTCTTCTCCTCCATGACTCCAGTATAGAGAGGGTGTTAATACAAACCCTATTGGATGAGCCTTTCTCTGGATGGCCGATCATCTACAACAACAGATACCTTTCTGTGTATGTGGTCCCCATCTCCAACCTCACCTCCAACTCTGAGGGCATGATAAACATACCTGCTCCCCAGGTAGGATCACCGAGGACAGATTCTAATGAGAACTAGAGAAGGTACAATTTCTGGGGAAATTGTGAGGTGTGCTTGCGTCCGTTGCAGATGAATCCGTTTTATTACTTACATTCTACAACTAATATTTCTGTTTCTTATATACTAGTGTAATAATTGGACCAATACGCTGTTCCTATTGGTCCAGAAGACGTTCTCAAAGTCTCAAAGTTAATAATACCGTTTATATACCTCCTGAAAGTTCGCAGAGGTAAATAAACGTTTTTACGGACCTAGCAACAAGCGGTTGCCTTGGAGATGTAGCCATTGACCTTAACAACGTGGCATCTGCTCGGCAACAAAGTAGCCTAAGTTGCCCCACAAAAAACTAAAACAACCAAATATGGTTTCTGCACAGTTCCGCAAACGCCCCGCAATCGCTTCCCGTTTTAAAGAAGTATCTGAAGCAGACAGAAAACGAATTGATGTTGTTGATATTATGCCTTGGAGGTGTAGTGACGTCACCAGTGCAAGTGCAGCTGATTGCTCTGACAACATGGCGTTTGCTCCAGATTCGACATGTTTGATTTGTGATCTTCCCACGTATTATAAGAAACCAAATGTTTAGCTCACTCCTCGACAGGTCAGCAAACGCTTTGTCTCCTCGATTTGTTAAAACGATTTCTTTGTAATTGTTTGTTAACAAACGGTCGAGGTTAACAAACGTTTTAACAAATCTCGGTTTACAAAGGCGTTTGCAGACCTGTCGAGGAGTAAACATTTGCTGTATATTTTTTATAAGTACAGTATGCATAGACCTACTTATTCTATTAACGTTGTCACTGGAAATATCTTTGCTGGAATCGCAATTGTAGTACCACCTGCAAACTGAAAATATGCCCCCAAAAATATCTAAAAGCTTGAAATGTTAGCTTAACTTTTCTCCACAAAACGTAAATTATGCCTAAACCGTCAAACGGAATGTTCAAGAAGAACATTTTAAAACCAAAATGTTCTACGTATTGCAATAATTCAATTTCTTAAGGGTGGTAAAATAATAAATAATATATATATATGAGAGAGAATATAGGTGGATCCTTGCCATAGGCAATAACACCCAATGAGGAATACAACAGTGATAATAATAATGGTAATGATGATGATGATGATGATGGTGGTGGTGGTGGTGATGATGATGATGATGATGATGATGATGATGATGATGATGATGATGATGATGATGATGATGATGATGATGATGATGATGTATCTTCTTTCTGGAGCTCATTCCTGAGAATTCGAGTTTTATCCCAGAGACCTGGTTTCCAGCTGAGGTCATAAAGAATTTCCCAGCAGAGAACATTAGTCTGGGCTTGGTCACCTACCCCTCCTCGCAGCAATTCCAGGTACCCTACCCACTTGACTTCCATGCATTTGTCCATGCCATCTAAATATACTGTATATCTCTAGATAATTCTATACATCTATTCATTATTCAATCCTTCCATCCATCCATTATTGCATCCTTCCATCCTGGTCAGATTTCCATTGAGAACATCAAGAGCCTGGCCATCAGGATCGAGCTCTCTATAGGCAATAAGCTGGCAAACCTTTCCCAGCCAATCATGATGCAGTTCCCCTATACTGGCCAAGTAAATGTAAGTACTCTGCCTCTTTCAGTGGTGAGCACAAATGCATACTGTAGTGTCTTCTTCTAGTGAGGGAGATTTTACATTCAGTTTTGAAAGCAAGAGCTTTGTGTCAACGGATGATGTCTTCGGTTCCATGTTGTCACGTGTTCACACAGGAGCTCCAGTATCCTGTCTGTCACTTCTTTCAAGAAACAGGTGAAGATGACTTGTTTACATTATTGTCTAGAATTATTGTCTTGTTCAACAGTAGATAGCATCCTCTGTGCGTGTGGTACTGTAATGAAGATGTTGACGATGATGATGATTCCCTGTTAGGTGAAGAGTGGGGCTGGAAGACAGAGGGCTGCGAGACCAACCTGACCGGAGTGCTGAACCAGACCCTGGTGGAGTGCAGATGTGACCACGCCACACCCTTTGCTGTGTTGATGGTAACTCTTACTACAGATACATAGACAGATACTCAGATTGGATTTCGAACTTTTTGAGTTGTATATTGTGTGTATCTCTGTGTATATTGTGTGTATCTCTCTCTCTTTTCGCACATCTCATTACCTCTTTTTCTCTCTTGTTTTTCATTGCTCACTCCTCACCCAGATATCGGGGCCTATAGATCCAGTTCACTGGCAGATTCTGTCCTACATCAGCTACGTAGGCTGTGGGCTGTCGGCCTTCTTCACACTGTCCTCTGTGCTCCTCTACACCTTCAACGGGTGTGTGTGTGTGTTTGTGTGACATGAGTGTGTACGTAACGTGTGCATGTGACAAGTGTGTGTGAAGCTTATAGACAAAATGTCCAACATTGTGGTCTCTTTCTCATTTGTGTGTGTGTGTGTGTGTCTTCGCTCCCAGTCAATGCAAGTCAGATACCTCCGCCTCCATCCACGTGTCTTTGTCGGGAGCACTGTTCCTGCTCAACATCTCCTTCCTGCTGAGTGAGTGGGGCGCCAACCTGGACATGGCCTGGGTGTGCGTTCTCATTGCGGCCGTCATGCATTACAGCCTGCTGTGCAGCTTCTCCTGGATGGCTCTGGAAGCCCTGCACCTCTACCTGATGCTGGTCAAGGTGTTCAACACTTACTACAAACACTACATGGTCAAGATCAGCATCCTCGGCTGGGGTGAGGGAGTTCACACACACGCCATGCATACCTTATTTATGTTTTTGAGCATTCTTGGATGGGAGCCAAGGTTGTCATGACCGCTTTGCTGTCATCGCTGTGCACATGACAATAAATGACTTGTAACTTATATATATCCATCCTTACAACCATATGTACTGTACATACACACAAACCGGCACACTTGGGATCATGTCTGTGTCCATATACGTGATTGGGTGTCCAGGTGTCCCCTGTGTGATAGTGGGGGTCTCTTTGGCTGTGACGGCGAGAAACACGCTTCTCTACGGGCTCTCTGAGATGGCCATGTTAAACACTAACCAGACTAACAACATGTAAGTACAAGTCAAGCTTTTATCTAGCACATAAGTAGCTTGTTAGTTATTTACTATCGTAGTTTGTTTTGAACATATCTCAGTAGTATTCTATTAGTGGGCTATTAGCCTGTTGTTAAGTGTGTTGTACTCAGGTGGTAAGGGGCCAAGCTCTGCTTCCTTACAGCTGTTGGATCGAGGACAAGACCTTCCTGCTAAGTGTCAACCTGGCCTACTTCTCCATGGTGTTCCTCTTCTCCTCCGGGGTTCTGATCACCGTGTCCTTCAGGATATGCAGTCTGAAGCACTACAACAATATGTCTGGCACCAGAGACAAGCCTAGGGCTTACCATCTTCCTACCTGCAAAGATCTGTGCACCGTGCTGGGTCTGTCCTGTTTGCTGGGGACCACCTGGGGCCTGGCCTTCCTGAGTCTACAGAACCTCAACTACACTGTTCTCTACCTGTTCAGCATCTTGAACTCTCTGCAGGGTGGGTCAGCCCCTCGTCACATATGCACACACACATCCATACGGACACACACAAGCACACTTCCACACAATCTCACATCAACCACACAAACGTGTGTGCACTCACACAATCTCTCTCTCTCTCTCTCTCTCTCACACACACATACACACAGAGTCTGTGGTATTAAAATAAGATGACTATTTCCAAAGTCAAGAGATGTGTGGTTTTTTATCAGGTTTCTTCATCTTCCTATGGATGTGGGCCAGAGCCAGGAAGGAGAGTAAGAGATTAGCTGAGAACAAGATCTCAACTACTGACAGCAGTACACCTACCAAAAACCCACACCACTAACCAAGTAACCCCACATCTGTTGAATACTGTGCTCTTCTTTGCGCTTGCAATACCTTGTCTTGCACTATTTTTGGTCACTGGATTAAAGTGTATATTGATAGATGTAAATAAAAGCAAATGAGGTTTTATACTGTAAAGCAGGGGTGGGGAACGTCCGGCTCGCGGGCCGTATGCGGCCTGCGAAATCATTTGGTCTGGCCCGCCATGGCACTGCAGGAACCATATTATTAGGTGCATTGTTCGTTGGCAGCAGAACTATTTTAATATGTGGAAGAGGACCGTGGAGGCGCGCAGCGTTGCGTACCAATGTAGCAAAAAATTTCGCTCGCAGTAAGTGTGGAATTCCTTTCTAGCAAATCAAACCCAGAATACGTTGTTGGTTTGGGCTAAGCCCCGAATGTTTACAACGTATGGTTCCGCACTTGATTAACACTCAGATCGATAAGCAGTCTCAAAAATGGTAGCAATATAAAAAATAATACGATCCCTTTCCGTTAACATGATACCCCCCAAGAAATGTTCGATACACCCCTAGTCAAAGCAGGCTGCATCCGTGCCAGCTAACATCACAAACCTCACCAAAGCAGTTCCAGCCATCACATTAGGGGTGAGTTAATTAAATGTTTGACCAAATATAGCAGGCACATTTTTAAGTTGATAAAAAATGTCATTGTTAAGTCATTGTTAATGTCATTGTTAAGTTTAAAAATCCAAATGGCCCTTGGCAGAAAAAAGGTTCCCCACCCCTGCTGTAAAGGCACTACAATCTCAAATAAAATAGTTGTGTAGTGTTTTAATCCAGTCTACTGTTGTGTAAAAGTGTTTTTTAATATTCTCACTTCCCACCATGAAATGTATGTGGCAATACAACACTTCCTTGTTTCAATGGTTTGAATGCCAGCATGCTGGTGTTATGAAACTCTTGACATTTTATCTGGTTGGTGTTCGGTTAAGGGGTTATTATTACCCTTGCTAAAATGCTCTTGATTTAGGCTCACATGATTAGTCACATGTGGTGTCACGTATGGTCAAATGTCAACGAACTGCACTGTTTTGACTAAATTGCTGACTATCTAAATAAACAAAGCTGTACACAAATCACCCTGATTCTCATTGTATCTAGCACACAATGATTCTCATTGCATACCCCAGAAACTAGTAAACACACACTGTCTTTCACCCTCAGGGCCGTCGCGTTGCAGGGAAAGGTGGATATGATTCACAGGCCCATGGCTTGAAGGGGGCCCATTACTAGATTTTCATATATCAAATCAATATTTCAAACCAAAATAATACACTTGCAGAAAAATTTTGAATGGACTTTTTCTCAATTAAATAGTTAGAAATATCTAGGGTCCCCGTCCTTCCCGCTCTAATAAATGACCTGCTCCAATCTCCTTTCCAATTCTCAAGTATTGTGCAGTGTGACAGTTAGATTGAGGGTGACAGGACAATGTTGTCGCAACAATTCTGGGGCACAAAAAAGAAAGAAAGTATAGAGAAAAGACAGTCAATGCTAGTTTCATAACAACAGTAAAATATGTGAGAGGTGAGCCAACAGTAGGCTACACAAGTAGCTATCATGTAGCAGGCAGGCACGCACGTTAGCTCGCACTTCTCACACTTCCTGAAACTCAAAACGTTATCTGACTTTGCCCAATGAAAACCAGTAACAGACAATGGGCTGATACCTCCGTAATTACTTACTAAGGTACCATTCAACTAAAAACATTCAGTTATGAAATACTTTGTGTATGCGACACATATGATATACGTTATAATACAAATATTTTGTGGCAAATATTTTGTCAAGGGGCCCGGTATTCCAAGCAACGGCCCAGTTCACCTGCTGTGTAATCGATCTCAATCTCTCATTAAGTTTCTCATGACACCACCCAAGTGGAAATGATCACAAGAGGAACCAAACCAGGAAATAGCAACAACTCAACTGCATGTGACTCAGTATATCTAGTGTTGGACGAGCTACAGCAGGACAATGAGAAGAAGCAGCCTTAATACAAACATTTTTGGCATCATCACCATCTCCACCACCTTTCTGACATTCGTATCTGCAGTGCTGAGAAACTCTGGTGAGGTGATAAAATGGCAGACATAATGATGAAAATACTGATGGATTGTAAATGCCATTGTAAACTCCTATCTCTCTCTTTCTCTTATTCTCTCTCTTTCTCCTGTATACATATTTAGATAGGTCTAGGTGTGAAAATGTTCTGAATGAATGTCTTGAAGGAGAAAACTGGACTGGGTAAATAAAATACACTCTGTTTATCAATTGTAATTATCCATCAAGTATATTATTATAATCCCATGTTTGTGACTAGTATGTGTTCTATTTGACAAAGCTAACCATGTTTATGTGTACATCTGAACTGTTTTGGTAGGTGCTTTGAAGACAATATTCTGACATGTAGATATTTTACTCCCCGGTTTAATGCCTCACAATCTCACTTCAAACGGAGTATGGTCAACTCATCTAAGGAGGTTAGTTATCTGGACTTCTTCTTCTTCTTCTTCTATTTATTCAGACATCAGCATTGTGACTCACCGTTCTTGCAAAGACAGGAAAACAGTGGAAACCACACAGGCATCTACTGAACAGCATGACCTTTCATACACTGCTGACCACAGAATCGTAGCTCCAATTCTGCTGAACTAATTTCCCTCTCATTTGTATGCATGTGCATGGTGTGTGTCTGTGATGTGTGTGTGTGTGTGGACGGGGGGATCTGTGTGTGTGAGTCCAGGTGGAGGTTGAGCCTACATCGAACCACAAGGTCCACATCCCAGCCTTGGCGCTGCAGAAAAGCATGTCCCTCAGTAGGGTCTCTGAAGAAGTGCTGCTGGTGGTAACCATCCTCCCCTCCTCTCTCTTCAGGGTTAGTACCTGAGACTGACTCCCCTCAGTAGTCTCTGTAGACTCCCATCATACAGTATACTCTGACTCAGTAAACTATGACCCCCTTCACACTGTAGATTCTGACAAAGTTAACTCTGTCTCTCCCCCCACACTCAATATCTACAATACAATATCTAAATCTTTTTCGTTCCCTTTATCTCTCTCTCTCTCTCTCTCACCAATCTGCAGCTTGGTCCCACAGCTGGGATCGTGGCAGGTGGATCTGAGGGCCAGTCTCCCCAGGGAAGAGGGGCTCTTGGAGAGACAGTCCTGGCTGTGAAGGTGGGGCACTATGCTTTCAGCAACCTAGATCAACCTGTCAATATGACCTTCAAACATTTCAATGGGGTAAGCAGACAGGCTGACTGGCAGACACGTTTTTTTAATGTTTATTTACCGGATAGATTTGATCCCTCTGTAACATTGCTTGGAAAAAGAGAAAGACAAATACAAGTTGATTGATTGTTGGGGGATTGGTATAACTCCAGGGTTTTTCCTGGGTCAAAATGGGTCTTCGGTGCTCCAAATAAAATAAAAATATATGTATATATATATTCTTTTTTTTTCTTCTTTTTTCTAATCAATGTATTTATTCCCAGGTGTTTTGCATCCCCCCCCCCCAAACTAAACCTATATATCGGAACTGGTTAATGTAATAGTCTAATATAATATTGCACATATTTTCGTCCTATTTCCCCTAAAGCAATAAAGTTTGGCTACTTAAAGACACCTTACACTCATGAAGTATGTTCTAAATGGCATAAATGCTGCCAATTAATAATTGACGTAACAGCTTATTGTAAATGGTCAGTAGCCTAGCCTGTCGATTAAGGTAGGCCACTCTGAAGCATGTACACTGCCTGCTTCATTTGATCTTGATAGGCTAAGTATTCTGTAGCAAATAATAACAATAAACCCACTTTTTATTAATTAAAACTACTTCAGCATAATAATGCACCTAAAATACAAACCTGAGCAAGGGCAGCAATCGCTATCGAATCAACAGACAATTTAGCTGGCAGGGGAAGAATACAAACAACGAAAATCACCAGTTAACTTGATTTAAATTTGCAAGAACTATAGACTTATACAATAACAGGCTTAAATGAACTGACAACAGAAGTTATACGATTTACAGTTCTCAAGGACTCACACACGCAATCTCAACTGCGGTGTGAAGCGCGTGTCCGTGCAATTCTCCGACATGCACTCTAACAATCACTGCTGATCACTGCGGCCTAAAATTGTGTACCGCGGTCGTGGCGACAGAAATGTGTCCATAGAGGAAACACTGCACTATATATTATCATTCCAGGTTAAGAATACCAATGGAACCTGCGTTGGAAATCGTAAATCAAACTTTTTTCAGCATTTAGAGTGGAAATTTCATTTGCATTTGTTCAGGTGTATTTGTTCACGTCGGGCTGGCCCTCGCAGCGGAACGACAGTTTAGTGGCCACTCGCGCACCTCATAGTTGCGTATTGATCAGACAAAAAGACGCTTATCAACTCGATTGCTATTTATTAAAACAGAACGAGGGTTCGGCTGTAGCCTACTTGAAACATACTATTGAGAATATATTCGCTGACATGCATTGCACGCGTAATGAACACAGGTTTTTTTTTTCTTCATCGCGGACTTTGTTTTGGCTTTGGCGCTCGGGATTTGTCATTGGCGCTCGGGAAAACGGCTTTGGCGCGCGCCAACATTTTCTCTATGCAGGAAAAACCCTGAACTCAGTGATAGTGTTGTATGTGTGTTTGTTTGTTTGTGTGTGTGTGTGTGTGTGTGTGTGTGTGTGTGTGTGTGTGTGTGTGTGTGTGTGTGTGTGTGTGTGTGTGTGTGTGTGTGTGTGTGTGTGTGTGTTACTTGTGCTGCAGATTACCGGAGGTGTGTGTGTCTTTTGGAAGGACCATCAAAATGGAACAGGTGAAAATAAACATGGACACATAAATTCTACTGAATACTTGCTTGTCCAAAATGTCTTGGATTACTGAGGTTTACAGTGTGTGTGTGTGTGTGTGCTGTGTGTGTGGTGGTGGGGGGGGGGGTGTATATGTGTGTAGGGTACTGGAGCACACACGGCTGTAACACAACCTTTAATGACAGAGAGTTTGTGTGCAGCTGTGACCACCTGAGCTTCTTTGCTGTGCTAGTGGTAAGCTGACAACATAGCCACACAACAATTCTCACACCTAATAAAACCACTCAACCAGATATGTCACAGATCATTTTTCATTGTCATCACAATGACTGGAATCTGCACCTTGTGAATGTTATGATGTGGTTGTCATGTCCCCCACATCAGAACCCTGGGATGGTGGACCCGGTCCATGAGCTTCAGCTCAGCTACATCACCTATGTAGGCTCAACTCTCTCGGTCCTCTTCACAACCCTGACCCTAGTTCTCTACACGTATAAACGGTATGGTTTCACATCAGGATGTCAAATACACACAGATAAACTATTTTTTGAATAAATGTTTTCAAACCTAGAATATATAAAGCACCATCTTTGTGTATGTATATCTGCCTGCCTGTCTGTCTGTCCTCCTCAGGAAGGGACATTTGGAACATTCGGTGGGCGTGCATGTGCAGTTGAACTTCGCACTTCTGTGTCTGCATCTATTCTTCCTGGTTGGGTCGCTGTGGGCGTGGCTAGGCTATGAGGGGCGTGTCTGTGAAGCTTTGGGGCTCCTCCTCCACTATTCCCTGTTGGCCACCTTCTCCTGGATGGCCATTGAGGGCTTCCACCTCTACCTGCTCCTGGTCCGAGTCTTCAACATCTATATCAGAAGATACCTGCTCAAACTTTGCCTGGTGGGATGGGGTGAGTTGCCCCCTGATACCTGTTGGAATGATGAGCTGATCACAGGCCTGGGGATCAAACAAAAAAGATCTAACAACTTATGTCTTTCTTCCCACTTTCTACATTCCTCTTTTCCGTCCTTCTCCTCCTCCCTCTTCTTCTCCTCCCTCTTCTTCTCCTCCTCCCTCTTCTTCTCCTCCTCCTCCCTCTTCTTCTCCTCTTCCCTCTGCTTCCACTTCAGGTGTTCCTACAGTAGTGGTAGTGATATATGGATCCCTAGGAGCCTATGGCAGATACAGCCTCTACTCAAGCAGCAATAGCACCTCAGACACAGATATGTGAGACCTGGCCTGCCACTCTCACTCACACCACACACACACCCACACACACACTGACACAGATGCACCAGTGTTAACGGAAGTGTTTGTTCCTGCAGCTGCTGGCTGAGCAGTGAGGCGGACTGGCGGAGAGTAAGCTCTGTGATGGTGATCGTATACCTGGGTCTGGTTTTGCTCTTCAACTGTGCGATGCTGGGGGTGGTGCTGGTGCGTCTGTGCAGGCTGAGGGGGCGTGGAGTGAGGCACCAGGAGGGCCGGGCCCAGCTCTGGAAGGACTGGGCCACAGTGCTGGGGCTCAGCTGTGTACTGGGCATCCCCTGGGTTCTTGCCTTCTGCACCTATGGGCCTCTCTCCCTCCCAGGCAACTACCTCTTCACCGTGTTCAACAGCATGCAGGGTGAGGATCAGTCTGTGTTTACTGTAAATGATACAGCTGTCTGCATATCTACATTTTCTTCTCCTCTGCCCTCATATTCTCTCCTCTCTTCTCACCCTCTCCTTTTCTCAGGTATATTTTTGTTTCTGTGGTTTCTGGCCCGGACCAGGAAGTCCCACCCGCAGGAAGGTTCTTCATTCAAAGACCCCTCCACTCAGAAAATGGACACCACAACTTTCAACTGACTCTCAAAACAGTGCTTTTTTGATGGGGCATTACATAAACAATGCAAATAGGTCTGCACAAATGCAAATTGGTTTTGAACGTGTTTATTGTAAGATACAGCTGGACTGGTAAACCCACAGAGTAAATATATTTAATTGTTGATTTCATAATATTGATTTTAAAAATACAAAAAAGCATTACCATGTGTTTGCATCCAATAAAATATATATTTCTTACATCACTTCCATAATCTTTAGTGTATTGTTTTTTGTTTTTATTTTTATTAATAATCTCCAAATAACAAACGAAGCAGCATTCTTGGAAAGACAAAGTAGTAAAATAAAATAAAAATGTATAGAAAGAAATACATACAAATATATTAATTAATTAATATCTTCTTGTCTATGACTGAAATAAAATCTTTAAATACATTATTTTATGCCACAAAATGTTATGTATAACCAAAGAGTATAGAAGCATATAAGTTCTTTGGTATAACTGGGAGACCCAAAGACCAAAGAGTAGAAACACTTCTTTTTTCCTCTTCGCAAACGCCTTGAAGGACCGCCCTTTTCTTTACGTTTACGACAATACGCAGTATTTACGGCAAGCAAAGAAAAAACATCTCAAACAGACTGAGCAATGGATCCAAACACCACCATTCTCCGGGTGAAGAGAAAGCGTGGCACCGACCCCGCAGATGCCTTGCTGCTGGCCTGTAAACGCATCCGACCGGAGGGGAATGATCAGCAGTCCCCCGGGGAGACTGTACCGGAGCCAGATGACACGGAGGTTGAGAACTCGGTGTTCAAACTCGTGGCGACGGTAGCATCTCAGGTAGGAGGGCCTCTGTCAAAGCCACGGTGTCTCGTGAGCTTGATGGAAGGCACTTAATAGTAGAAGGCTGTGTTGCGCCAGCTGTGACGGATGACTAAAATGCTCTGTGTATTTGTTGTTTATTAATGTGAGTTATCCCGCTAGTGATATTGGATGTGTGGCGTTGCTATGTGGAACCCATAGTCGGTTAGCAAGTTAGCATACATGTCAGCTTGTGTGCATTGTGTTGAAGGGGTCTGTTTATTTTGCTGGAACCGAACACTGAACTTTTTTTCAGCCAGGGAGTTAGCCTGTCTGACATGTTTGGGTCCAAACTGAACGGTAGATGGCTACCTAGCTAGTTGATTAACAATATGGCGAATGCTTGATACTAACTATTGGCAATGTATTATAAACGATGGGACTGCGTCATTTTGAAAATATACAGCTAGTTAGCTAACGACACGTGAAAAGCGTTCTTTCGCAAGTCGAAGTGGTCTTACCATATTACACTGTGAGACAGGCACGAATCCGAATTTATGTGCAGGTTAATTAGTATGTAAATAAGACGTCCAAGTAATTGATTTCCAATTAGGTAATTCAACTAATTGATTTGTGTGTTTCCAGGATGCTCCAGTCCAGACCCAGGTTCGTGAAGCCCTGGCCCGCCCCCGCGTAGCTCACGCCCTCCGCCCCTCTGCCACCAGTTCACAGAGGATCATGGGAGATCTACGGAGCACCAAGTGGAGCACTCGGCGAGACGAGCGTTACCGTATCCTGTCGAGCCACAGAGCAGGTCTGCCGGCAGAGCGGCCAGCTCCAGCCTCCTCCCCGGCCCCAACCCCTGCCCCACCTTTGGCCCAGATTGAGGTTCCAGGTAGGGGAAAACGGGTCGGACTGGGGGGTTCGGAGGCTGACTGGAACTTCGGGCAGGTCCAGGTGTTTGATCTTATCCAGGAGGAGGCAGAGCCGCTGGACAAGGGCTCCAGCAAGGTGAGCTGGACTTGGGAGGTGGTTGGAAGCCCTGAGAAGGTGACACAGCTTCAGTCAGCAGGGTCTGCACCTATGCAGCTCCTTGGCCATTGACAGCATCAGTGTATTATAAATCATGTTTGGAGTACTTGGGTGGTTTTCACTTCTCTTGTCCGTCTGTCCCCACCACTCTCTTATGTTTCTCTACCTCCTTCATCGTCTCCCCCTCCGTCCATCTCCTTCTCTGTCTCTCCTAGACGGTGACCTCTGACCCAGAAGAGATCATGTGTAACTCCATGAAGATGATCCGAGAGCATCTGAGCGTGTCAGGGGAGGGACCAGGGGCAGAGCATCGTGAGCGGGAGGACGATTACGTTTATGACCTGTACTACCAGGAAACGGCTGCGCCCGGCTGGATTCAGGATATCCTGTCTGTCAGAGCCTACACAGATGAGGGCGAGCTGGTACGACAGAATTGAAACCATAGTCTTGTAATTCATCATCAGTAGACGTTCCCAAGTTGAGTCTGTAAGAACATATTTGACTATATAGCAACAACAGACTATAGCAACAAGTGAAGTGGCAAACCCTTGACAGGAAGTGATAAACACAGGTTTTCTCCTCTTGTCTGTGGATGTGCAGGTGCCGGACCTGGTGGTCCACGAGGAGGAGGTGTACGAGGATGAGGATGACGAGAACGAGGAAGGTAACTGGAGGAACGACTACCCTGACGAAGACAGCGACGAAGAAGGAGACCGGGAGGACAGATACGGAGGTACTGCCTTGTTTACCTGTCAGCTGTGGTAGAGTGGAGGTCAAGGCTAAAGTGGTCGTTTTGCTGTCCAGACTAAGGGGGTTGTGTTGCAGTTCGTACTAAAGTTGGGTTGTGGTTGTGCTCCAGGCTACTGGGAGGAGGAGCACTCATACAGCAGGCGGAGCTGGGAGGCGTACCAGAGGGAAATCCTTCACGAGCTGGGGAACCACAACAACAACGAGGAAGAGGATGAAGATCGAGACTCTGACTGATTCCCACTGCAGACCTGTGGCTGGTTCACAGAGGCCTTCTCCAGAAACCTTCCTAGCTCCCTACACCTGAGTACACTAGAGTTGCAACCTTCTTTCCTTCCTAACAACCCCCGCCCCCTGACATGGCTGCATCGGTAGCACTGTAGACTGCCACAGGTCCACCTGTCCAGCCATGTTTGATCCTGGATCACTTCAAGGAAGGAAGGAAGGAAGGAAGGATGCTTTTCAAGGGTGTAGTCTAGAGAGTATTCAGTCACGGCCCCGATGAAAGCCCAGCCTACTCTCCACTCCTCTCAGACCTGCTCACATCAGCCTGCAGGGGCTTGGGACCAGGGTTATTTTTTAGTTTTGTTACTGTGCAAGTGTTGAAGTGATGTGGGAGTGTTAGTTCAAAGTGAATGAGGTAGTTATGTTGCACATGTTTGTGGTATGCTCTGTAGGCTTCTTGTTACCACTGTGTGTTAGTTAGGACGGTGTGCTGAATATCGGGTGTTTCTGTTTGCATTTGTGCATGGTTGCGTGTGTGTGTTTTAAGAGTTTGTTGGCTTGTGTAAGTGTGTGGTAGTGCATAATATGAAAGTGTATCATGTGTGAGTGTGTGCTCCACATTCTCCTGTTGTCAGACTGTTGTGTTGTGGCTGCTGGATGAAGAGAACATGTTTTGTAAATATGTAGATGTGTAAAGAAAGAAACCAATAAAGCTTTCAAAATAAATTACATTTTCTATGTGTTATTTTCTATGACATGAAACACATTGGCAGAATATATAACGCACAATGGTTCTGTAAAATACGTTTTATTGATAAACTATACAATAAATTAGATAAAACTATAAGGACCAGGTCTTAGACCTATTGGATAGAAAGCCAGGTTGTCTGGAACTCAAGACTACCATTGTGGTGTAGAGCCCTATTTTAATAAAGAAACTAAACTAGTTACACTGTTGTAGCCAATAATATGATCAGTAAGTCACATGATCCAGAAACCCCACACACATGCTCTGATTGTCTGTTGCCAAAATAGCCTATCCCCCTGACACACCTCCACACGTTCTCCATATTGGAGCCTTGATTGCTACAAAGTCTACTTTGCATGATCATTTGTAGATCTGAAGGTTTGGGTTTTCAGCATAGCCCTTCGAGAGGAGGGAGGAGAGGGGACTGTACTGTCTAACTGGATCAATGCTACCATGTCTGTGTACACACATGGTAACACACATACAGACACAACAAGCATATGTTCTGTTCCAACTCATGATTGGATAAAAGTGCAATGGAAAATAAAGAGATCAGTAATTTTTTTAATGGAAATCTTTGGGTTGTTCAGGACATCAGGATGTGGGAAGTTTATTCAAAGGTGAATGACCTATATCTGATATTTCTACATCAGAAGCTGATGTAGAAGGAAACCACCACGAGCAGCTGACACAACACACGTGTTCCTGAACCACTAACCTAGCAGGTGACGTAAACCTGTTTCATCCAGTTAAAGAAGTACTTCTTTGACTAACCCTATATCTATAATACACATGTATTGATTTTGTGTGTACTGTATGCCTACAATAAATTATTGTATGTATTTTATATCAATAATGTGTATTTATTGAATATATACTACACTGTATATCCGTGACAAATAAGTATTTATTGTGAATGTATACTGTATGTCTATAATAAATATATATACTGTATTGTGTATACTGTTTTGTACTGCATTTCTATGATTCCCTGTCTAATGTCAGTGTAAGCTGCCCCTTTACTAGAGCACAGCTCCAGATATATCTGTAAGAGACGCCTTCCCTCCACCCTGACACACCTCCACACGTTCCCCCATCCTGACTGGGTCTCAGTGAGACACACCCTCACCAGAGGGTTACCTGTAGAGAACAGGAACCTGCAGACGGAGAGGGCTTCAATGCCAAGGCTTCCATTCAGTTGCCCTCAATTACCTGCCTGGGTCACCTAGGGTCACACATGACCTGTGACCCGAGTTCTTGACCACCCTTGCACCTCAGTGGCCCGTAGTTTGCTGTATATGGCACAGAGAGTCCACTGTGTCATTTCACAGTAACTTGTGTTAGAGTATTTGAAAGAGAGTGTAAGGGAACGTGTGTGAATGTGTGCGAGTGCGTGTGTGTGTGTACACACACTTTGTACAGTGCACACTTTATTTACTATTTGCCCCATGTCCATGTGTGTGTGACTGAGTGTAAACATATGTACATAGTGTCGATTGTAAACAGCAGTGTTTCAGCTTGTCAGTTCAGCCATGCTGTAAAACAGTCCTTGGTTGCAAAGGATCCTGGGATATGTAGTTGAGTCCTTGAGGTTGTAGTCATGAAGGCAGTGTCATGGCAGTCCTACTCACTCTTGTCCAACTCAGTCAGAACACAGAAGCAGGTGTACTGGGTAAAACTGGTGATGGCATCTAGAACAACAGAGAGAGAAAGAGAGAAGATGAAGAAGAAGAGAAGATGTACGCATATAAGAGAGAGAGATCGAGTTTAGCCCTCTTCATATTTCAGCTACATCACCTACTTACTTAAGAGATTAGAGTTTTCAGGCTATGAACATGATTATTTATTTTTTTGCTAGGCTAAATGTAAAGGGTTTCAGGGGAGGGTTGAACGGGTGCGGTGAGGTGACTCACGGAGAATTTTGGTGACGTAGGGTGGCCGCCGGTCCTCGGGGAGGTGGACACCCAGGAAGTAGACAGGCACACCGGAGAGGGCAATGCCGATGCCTATGAGGGAGTTGATGGTGTCGCTGTAGAGAGGCACTGCCACCAGGAACACGGTGCACATGCAGAACACCACGGGGTACAGCAGCGTCAGCTGGGGACGGGAGCACAGGCGGAAACCTCCTATTTTGGTCTCATTTTGATGAAGTGCTTAATCCAGATGTTTGTTAATAAGGAGGCCGGGAACAGGGTTGTTCACTGTGCAGGTGGGTTGTACGTACAGGTGAGGGGTGTGTGCAGGTGGGGTGTACATTAGAGTTCATTAGACTTTGAACCTTTTGTATAGTATAGTTAGACTTGTTTAAACTTACACCACTTATTTAAGATGTACCCCTATATGTTGAATGTATGCATCTTCCTGCCAAAGTAAATTCCTTGTCTGTGCAGACTTTCATGGCGATTAAAACCCTTCTGATTCAGATTCTGATGTACAGGTCTGGTCTGTGGCTGGCTAACCTTGAGAGGCCTGGGTCTGTCTGGCTCCTTGAAGCGCAGGTAGATCTGCCCAGCGATGGACAGCCCCATGAAGAACCAGTAGCTGAAGCTGTAGTAGTTGATGAGCTGGAAGACGTCCTCCACTGTCAGGTAGACCAGGGCCATGGCACACTGCCAGGGAGCCGCACACAAACACATACGCAGACAGGAAGACACAAACAACCTTTGGTCTGACAACGTCTTTGTTCTCTGACAGAACACACCAAGAGCAGATTCTTATGAATACCACCAGAGGGCAGTACAGCAGAGGTTTTCAGCGGGGTTTAGAGGACAGGATAGAAGGTCTAGGGTAGAGGGTGGAGAGAGTACATGTGGGGGGGTCTTACGTTGAAGAGAAGAGCAGGTACAGGGGTGTACCGCTCAGCATGGATCATGGAAAGAGCATCAGGAAGGTGACCTTCACGAGCTCCCACGAAGAACAACCTGCAGGTACACACAGACACACAAGCTCTCAGTTGAGGGCTCGGTACACATCAACACAGGATGGCACGAAGGGAAGCCCGATAAAATGACGCTGCTGCCTTGGTAACACTACAATTAGAACACCCATAAAGTTTAGGGTGCCGGGTGTCTGTGTGTAAGGGTGTGGGTGGAGTTGTGTGTGTGTCTGTGGAGGTTACCTGGAGGCAGCAATGATGGAGGCATTGAGTCCTCCATAGCAGGACAGAGCCACAGCGATGGGGATGGTCCAGCTCATGACACCCAGAGTGTGGTCGGCAAATGTCTGCGGAGGAACACAGCACAGTCACACAAACACGCCACCTCCACACACGCACATTCCACTTCGTCTGAGTTTCTCACAGCCAGTGGCAGAGCTCCTGGTGATGGTTGGTTTGGCAACTCACCACGGCGACGGCGTCGCTAGCCAGGATGGCGCTCATGTCGAGTACGGTGTAGTACGCCACGTTAGTCATAATGTAAATCACCGTGACGATTGGCATGGAGATGGCGATGGACAGGGGCAGGTTCCTATGGAAACGAGACAAGAAGGTTATTTGGGCAGCCATATGAAATCTGGACTAGAATAGAAGAAACAGTAACAAATGAATGTGTTCTTATCGTAAAAAGCGTTTAAATATCAAGGTCTGTGGGAGGACCTCTCAGGGTTCTTGATCTCCTCCGTAACAAAATTGAGCGTATCCCAGCCAGAGTAAGAGAAGAGGGCAGAGTAGAGGGCCAGGGCAATGTCACCAGGGTTCACTGACGAGCCCTCGAACGAAGCCTCAAAGTTCACTGTGTTACCTAGGAGACAGAGACAGAAGGAGTCATTATGGAAACCCTATTATGGACGCCACTACACAGTTATAAATATTTACTGAATGTGGGCAGCATGTGGCAAGTGTGGGGTCAGTGAGTGGTCAGTGAGTGGTCAGTGTGTGGTCAGTGAGTGGTCAGTGTGTGGTCAGTGTGTGGTCAGTGAGTGGTCAGTGAGTGGTCAGTGTGTGGTCAGTGTGTGGTCAGTGTGTGGTCAGTGAGTGGTCAGTGAGTGGTCAGTGTGTGGTCAGTGAGTGGTCAGTGAGTGGTCACCCACCAAGGCAGAGCTTGACTATGCCGGTGATGATGATGACGATGAGAGCTGCCACCTTGGCGTAGGTGAAGACATCCTGTACCCTGGTGCCCCACTTCACATACGCAGAGTTGATGAATGTCAGCAGGCCTGAACCAATCAGAGAAAAGAGAGGCATATCAGTTAGAAACATGCATTTCACTTTTCATTGCTCAAGTGGATGATCATCAGCCGGCTTAACCCAATCACAGGAGAGAGTGATACATGGCTGACCAATTATAAAGAGCTGAACTGATACAATTCAACCCGCCCTCTTCAGAGGATTCAGAACGCGGCGGCCCGCCTGGTCTACAATCTACCCAGACGCTCCCATGTTACCCCGCTCCTCATCTCTCTCCACTGGCTACCTATCATGGCCCGTATCAGATTCAAGACCCGGGTATTGACCTTCCGAGCAGTGAACGGGACTGCACCCGTCTACATCAAGTCTCTCCTGCAGCCTTACACCCCCACCCGTCACCTACGGTCTTCTTCAGACAACCGCCTGGTGGTCCCACCGCTCAAGACCGCCCGGTCCCAACACAAGCTCTTCTCCTGTCTGGCCCCCCAGTGGTGGAATTAACTCCCCACCTCCATCAGAGACACTGACTGTCTCTCCACCTTCAAGAAAAGGCTCAAGACGCACTTGTTCCGGGAGTACAACGGTACTTAGGAACGGTTCGCTTGACCCGATGTTAGTTTCCTCAAGGATCACAATGACTCTTGCTTAGAGACTTGTTGCTCTTGTGGTTAGTGGTAACTGACTTAAATTTTTGTACTCGCTGTGATATATTGTTTTTATTATTGTTGCTTGCTTTTTCCACAGGTACACTTGCACTTATAGCGGTTCATGTTGTTTAATTGTAACTTGTTTAACTACATGCTCTTATGGTTCTTCCCTTTGGCACTTATTTTGTTTGGTCACAATGTGTGCTTCATGTTTTGGCTACTCGCAATGTTTTGTGGCTATCTTGTTGTTATGATCAGTGACCTATGCACTTTGTAAAGCTCTCTCTTGGAAGTCGCTTTGGATAAAAGCGTCTGCTAAATGAATAAATGTAAATGTAAATTCCAACAGTTTTCTGCATGTCATTTGAGAATACACAGCAGCAGCAGCAGACCTGCAGAACAAGTTCAGACAGGTTTTGAGTACAGCATCAAGTTCAACCAGTCAAAAACAATCGGACACATAAGACAGCGTGTACCTTGCAGCACGTGGCCACAGACTGTTTACTGTGTGAGAGAGGATGAGACGGATCGAGACAGAGAGGAAGAAAAATGTAAGGAAGA
Source organism: Osmerus mordax (assembly GCF_038355195.1). NCBI lineage: Eukaryota > Metazoa > Chordata > Actinopteri > Osmeriformes > Osmeridae > Osmerus > Osmerus mordax. The sequence goes on along the minus strand of NC_090062.1, from coordinate 10,080,303 downwards.
ACAATTCTGTGAACAAGCATTTACCTGTGAGTGTCTATGTTTGTCTCAGTGTGCAGAGAGCATGTTAAAAACAAGCAGTAAGGACTCACACACACACAGAAGCACAGAACCACTCACAGATGCAGGCGGCAGCCAGCAGTCTGGCTCCAGCGTACGGGGGCTCGCAGGTGGGGAAGAGTGGCTGCACCAGGTAGTTGGCGAAGGTGATGGCAATAACGGCCTGGCTGGTGGGCTCAATGATCAGCAGCGACGTCCACAGCCGGATGAAGGCGATGAAGCCACCGAAGGCCTCCAGGATGTAAGCATAGCTGGCGCCCGACTTGGTGATGGTAGTGCCTAGCTCTGCGTAGCACAGCGCCCCGATCACGGAGAACATGCCCCCGATGGCCCAGATGACCAGCGACAGCCCATAGGAGGCGCTGTAGATCAGCACCCCTTTGGGGGAGACGAAGATGCCGGAGCCGATCATGTTGCCCACGATGAGGCTGACACCGTTGAGGAGGGAGATCTCCTTCTTCAGCTGCATGCTCTCTTTAGGAGGGGCCGGGGGCGAGGGGCTGGAGCTACCGTTCAACTTCCTGTTCTCTTCCTGGTTTTCCATGGTGACGTACTGCTATCAGAGACACAAGGCCTCTGGGTGGTGTACTACCTGCCCTGGAGAGAGAAGCAGAAAGAGTCTACGTCGAGGCTAGGTTTAACGGTCAGGGCTGGGTCTAAGGTTCAGGACAATGCCTAAGGGTCAAGGCTGGGTCTAGGGGTCAGGGCTGGGTCTAGGGGTCAGGGCTGGGTCTAGGGGCGCCCCAGTAACTTACCGGAGTTGCACGCACGCACCATTTAGGCTGAGGCCTCGCTCCGGCAGCCTGGGTTCGAATCCGGCCCAGGCCCGTTACCATGTTTTCCCCTCTCTCCACATTTCCTGTCCTCTCTACACACATGATCTCTACCCCCAAAATTATAAAGGCAATAATGCTTAAAAAAATATATAAGAAAAAAAAAGAAAAATAACCGGGTCTAGGGGTCAGATCTTGGTTTAAGGTGTCAGGATTGTGTATAAGGGATAGGGGTGGGGCAAGCTTTTGTAGTGTGCATGTAAGGAATGTACTCAATGTTCAGTAGCGTGACTTGACATTGTGAGTGTGTTTGTTTCTCGGTGTGTTTGTGAGACGCTGTCAGGAGGAATGCCTCAGTGCAGTGTTAGATCAGGCAGCTTCACATGCAGCACATGCAGGCTTCCCTGTTCTCAGGAGACTCATATGAAAGGAGGTACCAGCCATTGTACACCCACCCATCTGTAGATGCTGCCAGGGCCAGGCTGGTACTGTGTATGGGTAGATGGAGATGAAGCCACACCCCTGAGACTTCTGGGGATCTCACAAGCTCTATCAACTCCATAGTTAAGCTAAAACCTGTGGCTGTAGAGGGGGGATCATAGCATTGATGTATGCCCACTGTCTCCTCTAGACACCAGATAATCATAGAAGAAGGGACCTGTGGTGCTATCACGATGGATACCACTGTGGCATGCCACACACAGGGAGAGAGTGAGAGAGACACAGAGAGAAAAAGAAAGAGGAGAGAGAGAGAGAGAGAGAGAGAGAGAGAGAGAGAGAGAGAGAGAGAGAGAGAGAGAGAGAGAGAGAGAGAGAGAGAGAGAGAGAGAGGACAAAAGGGAGACTGACAGTGAAAAAATAAATTAACAGAGAGAGAAAAGAGAGTGTGAAAGCCAGTAGATCAGCTCCCCTTCCTGTGCCTCTCTGCAAGTGTGTTAATTATAAGTAGATTATTTGTTCTTTTGTTAAAGGTAACTGTAACAAAACAATACTTCTTTGCTGGGCTTTTATACACCTGTTTTCTCTCTCACTCAATTTCAATTTAATTCATTTTAAAAGATTTGGAAAAAGCAGTCCACAGTTATTAAGGGATAAACTTAATCATCATCAATCATAAAACAAACATCCATACAATAAATAGTAACAGATCTTTGTTTGTGTGTGTATGTGTGTGTGTGTTTTTGTATAGGCTATGTGTGTATAATTACAAAACAAAATGCTGAGATAATGAATAGTTTGAACAGGCTTATAAGTTACACTTGGTTAATTCACTGTCCTTCAAGTTGAGACACTGTAATAGCCTAGGCTGATGGCATTGTTGAATCATTTGGTTTCTTTCTGGATTTCTATTATCGGGAATTATTATATGAATCGACCTAATTCTGCACAACATACATTTGTTGATTTTTTTCTCTGTCTCTCTCTCTCTCTCTCACACACACACACACACACACACACACACACACACACACACACACACACACACACACACACACACACACACACACACACACACACACAATATGACCAATATCCAACAAAGTGGTATGGTATCCAGGTAGGCTATTATAGACTAGTCTACTTGAATATCCAGCTGGCTTTTGTAAGACAGCCAACCAACACACCACAATGACTGCTGTTAACAACAATAACTGTTTTCTGAGGGTGTCTCGCTTGGTAACAAGAAAATCGAAAGAATCAGACAAAACTAGCCTACTGTACTTTGAAGAAAAATAGAGCGTTCGTCATATGTCCACTTCAGCTTCAGACCACTTGTTGTAAAAAAAATCTAAATCTTGGAGGAAAAAAAAAAACTCTTTGTCCTCGTACATGTACAGTAGCCTACAGTAGTGTAAAATGATGTGAACTGTAAAGAATGTTTATTTGCGTACGAATTGAAACATTTGCCTTTGTCAAGTGTACCAACTTTGTCTTACCTTGGTCGTGTTGTCTGTTTATCGGTTTTAACAGATTGCCAGGACGTCCGACCTCCGCCGCATCCTTTACCGAAAACAACCGGCTCTAACACAAGGTAGGAGGCAAACCACTTAGGTCACGTGACGAACATAGACGAACATAAGGATCACGTGAAGACTTCCAAGAAAGTACCGAAGAAGACAACCGGCTGGTATCTTTCCCTTCAAAAAAACACTCGCTGGAAGATTGTTGCTAGGGAAACCTTCATGTGACCAAGCATGGCATATGGTACTACAACGTTCTGAACACCCTAGTCAGGTATTTTAGTGTGTTTTGGCTTAAGTAGCCTATATTAAGACTTCTAGTATTACGGTCGGAAAATGCACTGTAAAAATGCATGATCTTAATGTAAAAGAGTATAGAAGCGTGGCGGGGATTGAGTGCATACAAACTATTCGCGACTGTCATCAAGGCAAAAGACAACCCTAAGTCTCACAACTAAAGAGAATGTCCTCTGCCGCCCTGGCAACGTGGGGATTTGGGAATATAGGTCGGTGCCGTTTAAAAGACACTGCGGGACAGTGCGAAGACCAAACGTGTAATTAGACATCCTCCGTTAGAATCTGTGCAGCACGAGGGACAGCGGAGTCATAACTCAGCAGAATACGTTCACACGCAGGTCCAAAACACACACACATACACACTTGCTCTCTCACACAAACGCAACCCTCCATACACATATATCCATGTTAATACATTCTACAACCTTTGTAAAAGCCATCTATCAGAAGCAGTAGGCTACCCTTGACTGGAAGAGGGCTCTCCTCTGGGGAGGAAATAAAGAGAGCACAGATAAGACTGCGTCAGTAGCCTACAGCCCCCTCAGGAAACATGCAGGACAAAACTGCTCACTATGCATACACACACAGGCACAGGAAAGTGTTTTGCATTCTCACTGACAAGACTCTTTCTGATCATTTTATTAGGCTACAGAAATCATTAATTAAAGCAATATATACACACATTTATATGTACAAAGATGTATACAGCACACAATGACAACAATCATTTAACCCGTCATCTTGTTTTCTACATAAAAGTATCTCTAAAAAAGTAGTCTTGAAAGTGCCAAACGAAGGTTCTCGCAACGAAGCTCCAAGGAACGGAACAGCGAAAGGATGAAGCTAAAAACTAAAGTGCTACTTCAACACAAACTAGCTTTATATTTGGAATTAATGTTCATCAAGAAAATAAGCTTATACCCGGTCTCAATAAAACTGAAGCTTTCATTTGAACATGTTTAGAAATATACAGTAGCTCAAGTTTGTTTTACAATAATTTCAGTGCAATAAGGTGAAACGCTTGAGTTTTTTTAAATGTCAAGGGGTGGTGGTCCAGGCCAGCTGTCCATACAATCTCAGCTGCAGGTCTTCTCTTGCAGCATGTGTTGTCTGGTGGATCCAGTGCTGCTGCCCCTCGAGCTACAGTCTGACTGCTTCCTCATCTTATTTAGAACGTAAAACCGTAGCATCAGGAAGAACCCTGCGGGACAACACAGAATGTTAGCCTCAAACATCAGTCAACAGCTGAGATTCTAGAACACAGAATGTTAGCCTCAAACATCAGTCAACAGCTGAGATTCTAGAACACAGAATGTTAGTCTCAGTCAGCAGTCAACAACAGAGATTCTAGAATGCAAACATTTTAAAGAGTAAATATCTTGTTGTTGAACATTGCTGCATTGTTGTCTACTGTCATGTATACTGGCTTACATAATAATGACTAGGAAGATGCAGATTCAACTTTAACCGTGATATTACATATGTTATCCCCAGCACTCAGTTCCCTACATTTCTGACCTGATAAGAAACCTCAAAATAAATCATATACTTATACATTTCTCTGTGAGCTTCAACCCCATGTCAGACAACAAGGGTTTAAGGTGTGTTAACTGTGCTCAGTGTGCTTCTGGCAGCATGGAGTGATGTTCTGTCCAGATACAGGGCCCAGCTCCTAAGTGAGACTGTGGTGGCTGAATAGGAGAGGAAACAGCTGTGGTGCTGATATGCTGCTGCTGACTGGTTGAGACTGGGGCCATTGTCTCTGAGGCAGAGCTACACAATAGACTGCTGGCCCAGGTTCACAAACTCTATGAAATATGATTATATTATGATTGTGTGTCAAATTTAACCCGATCTGATTTCTACTATTCCAATTTAAATTATTCCAAAGTTGTAAGAATCGTGAGAGTATGGGGCCTGCTGTGTTTTACATTGAGTAATGTTTCTTATAAATGTTGTAAAAAAGACTGAACAGAATGAGAGACCAGCTGTGATGCTCAGTGGCCAGTGTCTCACCCTGGAAGGAGTTGAGGATGCAGAAGGAGAAGTGGACGACGTCAGAGAGCGGCCCAAAGTCCAGGAAACCCAGCCCCCAGGTGGTCCCAAACAGGCAGCTCAGTCCCCAGATGCTGAGGAAGGCCACACGGTTCTTCTTCCACTCAGGCCGGTTCTGTATCTTCTTCATAACCAGGCCCAGCATCAGCAGGCCAGACAGAACCACCAGTGTCAGGAATAACAGGTTGGTGAGGTAGTGGGCCATGAGGGCAGAGTCAGATGTAACCATCCAGCACCTGCAGGTACACATACACACATTTCACACCTCCTTTGATGACAGCATGCTGATTTGGTCGTGGAAGCCCTCAGCCTGGTGTGGAAAACCCTGCTAGTATAACACATGAACAAATCCAGCATACAAATACACACAGTGTAGATAGACTATCTGTCTATATGATCAAGCCTGTAAATATCCACACTGAGTGCAGAGGTTGGCCCTGCCACCCTACACCTGTGTTCACAGCTGATCTAACCTAACATTCTCGACATCATCTGGACTGCAGCCAGCTCCTTACATCATGTAGGGGTTGCTGATGTCATCCATTGGTATGACCTCCCTCACACCATAGATGTCTGGCATGGTAAACAGGACAACGACTGGGATGGCAGGGACACCTGTGAATGGAAGTAAAGTTACATTTAGTGAAATATATAACACTCATCTCCTTCTCCCTCCAAGGGAAGCCTTGTTAAGAGGTAATTTTATTGTTCTTTAGTACATGCTTTTATACAGATACATTTTGTTAGACTGCCAGTCAATAACTAGACAGAGACAGTCACAGAGTAGCACTGACCAATCATATCTGATATCCTTTGCATACTCTCACTCACCGAAGCCTATCAGGTACCACATATAGGTCTTCAGGGAGGGGCTGAAGACCATGTAGACCAACCAGAAAGTGTGAAACACCTCGAGGGCCATCCAGGAGAAGGAAGCGAGGAGGCTGTAGTGCAGAGCAGCACCCATAATCTTGCACAGCTCAGCTCCGCCCACGTTAGCCAGTGTGCCAGTGAAGAAGAAGAAGAGATTGAGAAAGAAGAGGGACGTGGCCAGACCCCGGTGGACTGGGGCTGACGTCTCCTTAGCTCTCCTGAGAGGAGGGATGCAGAGAGGGGGGGAGAGAGAGAGAGAGAGAGAGAGAGAGAGAGAGAGAGAGAGAGAGAGAGAGAGAGAGAGAGAGAGAGAGAGAGAGAGAGAGAGGAAAAAGTGTAGAAGTTACCATAATCCTTAAGCAACAAATGCCAATGCTGAGTGGTTGTGTCTACAAGTGTCCAGTAGTTGTACCTCTGCTTGGTCAGAAAGATGAGGAGAGCCACACAGCTGACCATTGAGGCAGCGCAGCCCAGATATGTGATGATGGTCAGAGACAGCAGGTGGCGCACTGGCCGCGACTTCAGTTCCTGATGGACAAAGAGGACAGAGGTCACAGGTCACCAAGGAGTAACTGCCTACTCTGTGCATGTCATGTGCTTCATGAACAAAGTTGGACTGCTTGATTCAGGACATTACAATTGTACATGATCTACTGCAGCATTTACATAACAGTAATGGTTTATGTACGTGAGTGTTTTTTTTATCAACTCCATGAATATGTATAAGAGTGTGTGTGTGTGTGTGTGTGTGTGAAAGACAGCATAGCTTACCACCAAGATGGTGAAGTATGTCAGGTGGTTGCAGTGACACGTTGTGACCTCTAGGCTGCTCTCAACCGTCTCACAGCCATCTCTCCTCCAGTGGACTGAAGTGTCTGAAAACACCACCACATCCACTAGTAAGCACATCTCACCAAAGATATAAGATCACTGGTCAGCTAGGAGTCAATTATGTTTCCATTTGAATATAATCAAATATATATATTCTCAAAGCCAGCAATGTGCCATTCGAAATCACTATAATTAATAATATACTGTGTAAACAATTAAACTAATAGATTATTTTTGTTACACACCTGTCCTGGTGTCCCATGAAACACATGTTCTGGAGTGATTCACCTAGAAAATGCAAGTTGAGTGAAGTATGGTTTATCAAGAGGAATATAACGTACTTTCACCACTAGATGGCAATATATTCATAAGGCAGTATCTGTGTCAGCCTCAAAACAGTAGCGTCAACATCAGCACTTCAAAACCACAATAAGAACTTGGATCTGTAAGTTGAAGTGTGTACAGTCCGTCAGACATCCCAAGTCTCCCGGAAGCAGGGGCGTAGCCAAGACATTATTTCTGGGGGGGCCAGCTCTGGCCAGTCTTTTATTTGGGGTGGCACTTGATTGTCAAAATCTATTTTAAAACTCACACACTGCATCACTCAGAGCAGCAGTTTTCTAACGGTATCCAGTGGTTAGCTGCTAGTCTCCATTGAAGCGCTGTCAGAATGCAGGTACGTTGGTTTGTGTCTTGCGCTGTTGATGGGGGCGTGGCCCAACATGTTGAGAATATGGGGCTTGTAGCATAAGTGACAAATGCCAATATAAGACGACTTTATAAAAAAAATACTAATGCTAATTTATTTCAGCTTTATACCGTTTCTGTCCAGGAAGGTTTAAAAAAAAAGGTAGGGGGGGGGGGCAGGGTGGCCATTCTCTGACCAATGGTGGCCGTGGCCCCCCCCTGGCCACCACGTGGCTACGCCCCTGCCCAGAAGTTCCAGGAGTCTCCCGCATTTCAATAGTGGCTCCCTAATGCCTGCAAATGCTATACTATCTTTTTTTTTTTTGTAGCGAGTGAGAGACTGTCCAATGGTCATTTCTGGTAGAGACAGGTGCAAATCGGGCGTTCTGAATGCGGCACGTGGGGGGGGGGGGGGGCTGGGGGGGGGGTTTAACGTGCTGGTTGAGGGGGTACATCATGCGTCTGGATTGCGTCCTGGGGGGGGGGGGTAAATGAGTCTCTGCAGGTTTGGATGTCTGTACAGTAGGCCCAGGCAAAACTACAAAGTGTACAGAGAAGCTTTCTATTGGAAAACTGAGACAGAAAGTCACACACAGGCATACGTGACAATCTCCATATCAATCACTTGCTAGACGCAGAAGGCTGATTGAAGTGGTTACCTTGTTCTGTACATCGCATAACCAACAAACAGTGCAGAAGAAAAGGAAGCACACGACCTTATACATAAGACCCAAATACATACATATTGCTCTGCAGTTGCGGTTTGACTCACTTCGAGCACTTGGAAACACGCACACAAGCACACGTACTCACAGATATCACGTCATGATGAAAACTGATTCTCACTGGCTCCGGCAGGTTGTTTTTGACCTCATTCTCCACAGTGATTCCCACCACATGTTCAAGAATCCTAATGTTGTTTCTTTCGAGCTGGTTCTGACAACAACACCAATCACAGCCATAGATTAGATAACCTAAGCATACCATAATCATTACAGTTCTATGACTCAAATGAAGCACAGTAGCTTTCTGTAGTAGCGGTGGAGGTGGTTGTCCTACATTGAAGAGGGAGCTGTTGGTGAAGATGGAGCAGACAACCCTGGCCTTGCTGCTGCCAGGGTCTTTCAGACAGCTGGGCAGATAGATGGATGGGTTCTTCTCAATGGACAAGTCTGGCAGAGCCTGGACAACACAAATAGAGACACACAGTGAATAGAATAGGATGGGAATAGTAGTGACTTAGTATCTGGGTTACTTTACTGAACACAACCACACCAATAACAATCTACTTCTAATAGTATAAAGAGAAATAAGACCATTTGGAGGATTGTTAGTGTGTGTATGTGTGTGTGTGTGTCTCTAGCCTTACGGGCAGGTTAACACTGGATCCCTGGAAGTCCTCCTTCATTTCCAGTACAGAGCCCTGAACACACGGCAGCTCCCAGTCGCCCAGGACCCGGGACCTAAATGTTGCATCCTCAATTCTGCACACACACATACACATTTACATACATGCACAAATGATATGACAAAAAATGCAACCACATGTACACACATAAACATGCAGTTATAGGAAATACAAGTAGAAACTGTGAAACCCTTACAGTGATAGGAACATGACAATCAGCCAACAGGTTTTGCTTCCTGTTAGTATGTAAACCTCGGCAGATCACTCAGGCCTCACATCACACCATCATCACTGAGTCAGCTAGACAAGCGCTCACTTCCTCTAAAACAACCTGCTGAGCTGGGCTGATGGCAAATGTGACCATGGTAACTATGAAAAATATCAAATGCTCGGAGCGGAGACTAATTTGACAGCTGCGATAGACTAAAGTGGCAGCAGAATGTTTCCCAATTAGTTGTTGTGGCCTGTCCATCTGATGCTGAGATATGCCGAAAGTTATCCACTTACATGTTGATGTGGTTGGACCCCTGTCTGGCCTCCGCACACAAAAGCTCCTCTGCAAGGCAAACACAACACAGTCAGCAGATCGACCACTAGCAGCGTTAAAACAGCAGTATCTGGTACTGAAACAGCCCCCCCCCCACACACAGCTCCTTACTACAGCTGTTCTTCTCTCCGTGGAAGGTGTAGGCAGGCTGAGTGAGACTGCCGATGGGGTCACCGTGGATCATGGCGTCGAAGATCCCGTATGAGGCCTTGGGAAGGTTGGGGCCGTGTGATAGGCCGGTGCAGCAGGTGTCATAGAGACCAGAAGGTGGGCACAGCGTCTGATTCTTTTGCTCCATCTCCAGCGTCAGCTGATCCAATAGGGGCTCCCAGTACACACAAAACGCTGTGTCCTCCCCAAACAAGCTCTGCTCCACCATCTCAAAGATTTCACATTGGCCCGTGATGTGCCCCTGCACGGAGAGACAACTCTGATTGGCCGAGATGGTGATGTTGTCGCAGCCCTTCTTCAGGTCATAGATCAGGGTCAGTGGTTCCTTGCTGTGCCGCCAGGTACCACACATCTTGAAGTCACGATCTCTATCACATGATCCTGTGAAACAATACAATACATTATTTGCTTTTTTTTTGTCTGAATAGTTAAGTTATAATTGTGACTCAAACGATCTCAATAGTTGCATGGTGTGACCTGAATAAAGACATGATCACTGATACTGTTTTCAGGCCAGCATCCGATAGTGACTCTTACCTGAAGACAGGAGCCTGAGGAGACACACCATCATCACCCCCAGTCTCCATCTGATTGGCTGGTTGGTCTCCATGGAAACAAGATGACCTCTGACCCCTGTAAAATAAAGCAGACAGGAAGCACTGTGATGTATGGGTCGAACAACGACACACTGCTATGGAGATGGAACAGGAATGTCTTGATCAACAGTAAAAAATAGTAAGAAAATACAAAACTTTCCGTCTATCTTTCATTCTTTTCTGTTGGACCTTTGATCTGTTCTACCCTAATCAGTCTCAAACCATAACGTACATATATCTCCTTTGCAGTCTGCACAGGCACCATCTATCTAACGGCAGTATCTGAATGTTTCCTTCACAACAATGACTAATCTGTCCCTAAAATACATACAATGCTTTCTTAGAGGTCTTATAGATAAGGACACATTTCCCTCACACAGAGCACAAACACACACACCATGCATTCTGCTCCTCCTCCTTTACTCTACGTGAAATACCTTTTCTTCTGAACTTCTTGAAATACAGTAGACAAACCCTTGTTTGTGCAACACAGTAAAGCTAACACTTCAGTGAGGGAATAGACAATTTGCAGAGCTGTGGTTAGTCACTTCGTCCCTTAGAATTGTTCATCATGCAGATAAGGTGTTACTTCCCTGTGGGTATTAAGTGGAAACCACAGAGAGAAGTAAAGTGTGTGAGAGAGAGAGAGAGAGAGAGAGAGAGAGAGAGAGAGAGAGAGAGAGAGAGAGAGAGAGAGAGAGAGAGAGAGAGAGAGAGAGAGAGAGAGAGAGAGAGAGAGAAAGGGGTGTGAGAGAGAGAGAACTCTCTGTGTTCTATGGAACACACAATGAGTTAGGCCTACAAATGACAGCCTCTGGTAGATTCCGCTTGGCAGTGAATGCACTTAAAGAGAAAGCTTGTAGAGCTTTATATGCAATAAAACAAACATTTTATAAAATAACCATCCCAATCAGCATCATCAAGCCTTTTGCTCTCTATGGAAGTGAGATATGGGGCCCACTCAGTCAACTCGACTTCAGCAATTGGGAAAAGCACCCAATAGAGACTCTCCATGCTGCTGAAATATATTAAATATCCAAAGGAAAACTCCCACAAATGCATGTTGTGCAGAATTAGGCTGATTCACCTTAACATTAGAAATCCAGAAAAGATCATTAAAATGTTACACCCATTTAAAATCCAGTCCTGAGGAAACCCTTCAATCCAAAGCCCTTGCAGTCCATGAAGTTAACCCTGAAAAGAGCCCCCTGTGCCAGCTGGTTATGAGACTAACAAACCAGTTACTGCCCAGCACACCTCCCTCTCAGTCCATCACCCCCTTACTAACACCAAACAGAATAAAACTAATCACAACTGAAAACAAAAACTCCTACCTAGAACACTGGGAAAAAACAGCTGCCCACAAAAAACAGAATGAGTGACCACACATGAGATAGAGTTTTAAGTTAATCACACCACAGAAGAATGTGTTGTTAACTACCCATCCAAATTAGAACGGTAAAAAAACACAGACAAGTATGTTAAATTAGGCTTTGAAAGCATGAGAAAATCTGCAGTCTTCTCTGCTTGAACACGACAGCACAGTCAGACAGACCTGTCACAAATCCTTCCCGATTCTACCGCTCAGACATACGGCAGTGGGATTGTTTCGAAAATGCTCACAGCTTGACCTCAGTTTCCCCATTTCATATGCTCTCTTCTTCTCTCTTGACGTTGAGTGTCTGAACGCTGCAGACTGGGGTGGCGTTTACACATGTGACCCACACTGTCCCAAAAAGCTGCATTATTATCCTAATCTTCATATCCCTCCATGGGCCACCCATGACTGGCAGTGCAGTCCCAACAAGAGTGTGACTCATGCAGGGTGAAAGAACTCAGCCAGGCTCTTTGTCTACAACCATGTCTCCTAGGGGCTGAGGAATGTGACCTGCACCTAGACAGCAGAGCAGCCCCGGAAAACCCCACTCACGAGTCAATATATTCAGAGCTATGTTGTGTGTTTGCGTGCATGTGTTTGCACATGTATCACAATGTATGCTTCATGTTTGGCTACCCGCAATGTTTGGGGCTATCTCGTTGTTATGATCAGTGACCTATGCACTTTTGTAAAAATCTCTCTTGGAAGTTGCTTTGGATAAAAGCGTCTGCTAAAGGCATAAATGTAAATGTATGTGTGTGTGGGTGAGTGGGTGGGTGGGGGGGGGGGGGGGGGGGGGGTTGTGTGTGTTCAGGGCCAGAGGTTGTGGTTATTAAGGATAGCAGAAGCTGGACATTAATTACATTCAAATTAAAGCTCTCTTTCTCTCCCACCCCAAACCTGTACAAAAATGTAATTAATTGTCCAATAAAATCCACAAACCACCCTGATTCTAGCATTTACCATTGCTTTACCAGTGTTTATGATGTTAAACAGCACTGTCCATAGAAAGAAAGAAAGAAAGAAAGAAAGAAAGAAAGAACGAAAGAAGGGTAAGTCTGAGTGATTTCATAACCTTAGAGTGAATATCTTTTGCATTCCACCTGCTCTACAATTTCCTTCGACCTGACCTCAACCTCCCCCTACACACACATACGCACACCCGCACAAATACATAGACTTAGAACAACACAATCATCTCTACATTGTTTAAGATTATGGCCAAGCGCTCGTGATAGCAGTGTATTACCTAGTTCACTTCTTTTTGGTGCAAAAAGACAATTTTAAACAAGATCTTACCGTACAATTTACAAAATGGAGAGCTGTCTCTGAATTACTGCACGTAACCTAATGCAAAACTTTGGTTTGCCCCTGCTCAACTCAGAAGCTTTCAGGCAGTCGAGGATGTATTGGTTTTCATGCTACAAAATAGGCCTATCTTTAGATTTTACGTTTCTATTTTTTTTTTATGTTATAGAGTTACAGCCTTTATAAATGCTACTCCATGGGATCCGTCGCTGCTAGAAATTATTACATCAAAAGAGTATCAGACAAGGGGCAGAGCAGGTGACAGAATATATATATATATATTGTGCTGTACCGCATTCTCAAAGTGAATTGGGTATGTTGTGTAAAATAAGTAAAGAATCACTTACCTCTTCAGTCGGAACCGGGTGAAAACTTCATGCAGGAATATGTTCTCCGGCTTCGCCTTTTCTTTGAGGAGAAAGCCAAATGTCTATTTTAAGAGGCGTAAGAAATTGCTGGTTGATTATGAATAATCGTCTACCTTCTACCGCTCGTACAGTCATGCTATGACACCTAAATAAAAACCTAGAGTCGACGCGCACCGTCTCCTTGTGCGTTTAACAAGCAAGTCTGTACTTCACCTAAACTCCGGAGTTTTTGAAATGACGTCTTGGCACTTGCTGCACTTCAGTGCTTAAAACACTCTCACCGAACTCTGTGTATCAGCTAAGGCTATTTGTTTTCTCTCGGCAAGGAACCACAGAGGCTGGTATTCCCCCTTCCTGGATGACTGGTCCTCGAGGGAATAACTGTCAGCACGATTAAGGCGCGGGGAGTCTGAGGGTAGAGGTGGAGCTACGGGGACAACGACTTCAGCTTTGTCCTTCAATGGAGGGGTGGGGTGTATGGAGCCCATTCACCATCCATGGAAAGTGCCACCCACAGTAATGAGACTTTCCTCCACCAAGTCAGTTTTGATATCCTAGTTTTTTGTTTTAAACATTTTGTTTTATACATGATTCACATCTGAATAGTTACAACAGTTGCCATTTAGTGATAAAGTATTGCCTATAACCTCTAACCAGTGACAACATGCCATAGCCTAGTCTCTTTACCTGCCACAATGTGATGACAGATTTACGGCTGTGGCTGGTATGGCTGAATGTCTTAACTCTTGGAGTATTGCAAGTGTCTGACAAGTGTTTCACTGTGTTCTGTTGTACAGTACGTCTGATCAGTACTCAACAAACTGCACTGTTGCATGAGTCAATGTTTAACCATGTAAGTCAGATTAGCTGTGCAGATACCACATCTTTATACTACTGAGACAGGGTGATGTTTGTCTTGTTTTCTTTCAACAGCACTTTTACCGTTCACAGACAGAGGGGAGGGGGAGGGGGTGAGAGATGGTAGACAAAGCACCTGGCTCCCTGCTTCCCTACAGCCGTTTGTTTGTGGTGTTTTAACAGGCTGTGTGTGTGTGTGTGTGTGTGTGTGTGTGTGTGTGTGTGTGTGTGTGTGTGTGTGTGTGTGTGTGTGTGTGTGTGTGTGTGTGTGTGTGTGTGTGTGTGTGTGCGTGTGTGTCTGTAGAGATAAGAATGGGCGTTGCTCTCCATATGATAAGGAACAATTCCCTTCTTGGTGCTGAAAGGTTCTGTTGATCTTCACACACACCAGACCAGACACATATATATATACATACACACACACACACACACACACACACACTACAGTTCTCCCTGTCAGTTAAGGAAACAGGACACACTGAGATACAAAACTAGACACCTCGGTCAGTATCAGTCCATCTACAGACAGACCACTTCCTAGTCCAACGGACTGGAAGCCGATGGCTGCAGCTTTCTGCTTCCAGAAGCAACCACACATCTGCATGTCACCCTGATCTGAGACAGAACACGTGTGTGTGAAGATGTATGTGCTACAAATGATCAAAAGCAAACAACTTTGTATCTAACCCTGTCATCATCACCTTCAACGTCAGACCTCCAGGGCAGTCCCACCCCCAGGGGGGAGTGAGCTTCAGATGACAGGAAGTTCGGAAGGGGGGGGCGGGGGGACTTCCTCAAATCCCTTCTACAGTAAACTCCACACCCTCTCATATACACACCTCTTCTTTCAAACTTACACACACATAGACACACTTCTTCTGTCAGACATACACACACAGACTTGAACGGAGTAGGCAGGTGCCCTGAGCTAAGAGAGCCTCTTGTTCCCCCACCACCACCACACACACACACACTGCCTCCTCCCACCCTTGGAATGTTATAGTGCCCAATGTATTAACACTGATGCACTGTGCTCAGTGACATGCACCCATCACCCCCCTCCCACACACACGCTCACACATGACACACACACACATCCCACGCACACATATACAATGAGGGCTTGCCCCATTAACTTTCTTGTGGTTAGGTTCCTCTAGGCCTGTTCCTGTAAACTCAGTCTACTAGCTTAAGGTATTCAAAGGACACCTCTACTGCCACCTCATTGGCATTATAGACCAGAGTAGACAGAAAATAATAACAAAGTAGAGAAGCAGTAGGTACGCTTTAAAGACTCAGTAAATACTAGATACACAAAAAACATCAGATTCAAAGTAGTCACCTTATCAATGCACTGAACTATGGTTTGGCAAAAAAAAATGTACATTCACTCATCACCTGCCCTCTACCAATTTTGCGGTTTTGAGTTACTGGCTTCAGACCACTGTCTGCTGTGTTCCAAAGGTGGCATCTTCATCTCCAGAATGTCCAAACACTATCAGCTTGTTCTTTGATGGCACACAGACCCCCCCACACACACCCTGCCCACACATAGACACATACACACAACCCCCCCCCCCCCCCCCCCCCCCAGACACAAACACACAGCCCCCTAGGCCTGGATGGATGGACAGATACTCAATTATTAAAACATTGAGGGGGGGGGGGTTACAGGGGGAGTCTCTGTCTCCCTCTCTCAAACACTCACAATGAAATGACATAAGGATCTCCTTTGCCAAGGTTTGTCACCACGGTGACAGTGTATCCAGGGACCAGCTGGTCAACTCCTGCTGTGAGGTAGTGGTAAAAGAAAACTCTCTCTCACACACCAACATACGCATGCAAGCCCCCACTGGGAGTTGATAGCTGAGGCATTATATCATGTGTGAGGCATCAAGGATGTGTGCAGACATGTTATTGTCATGATTACAGACCAGGTGTGAAGTCCCCCCTCCCTCCCACTGTCTCCTGCAGTATCACTCTCTCTCTGCCATCTCTTTTTTTCACTCACTCACTCACTCACTCACTCACTCACTCACTCACTCACTCTGACTCCCTCCCTACCCTTCTTTCCTTCTTCTATTTCATCCTCACCTCCCCCACTATCACACTGTTTCGTTCTCCTCCTCCCTCTACCATCTCTCCTCTTGTAGCAGAACCCCTGCACTTTGGTCTTCAAGGGTGATAGGAAACATAGTAGTCTTCTACAGTCCTAGTCTTAATTTTTGCTGACAGAAGGGCCAATGAGACAGGAGAGGGGGAGAGAAGGAGAGGAGATTTGAAGGGGTTGAGAGAAGGAGAGGAGGGGAGATGGAGAGGGGAGGGTATAGGGTAGAGGTGGTTGGGGAAAAGAGAAGAGGAGACGGGGGGATGGGTGTAGAATAATTGATCTCTTTTTGGTCTTTGTGTCTCATTAAAATGAGATTGTGAGTCAGCTGTGAATTCATCTCTAATACATTAGGGGCGTCACCTCTATGACCTCTCCTCCCTCACTGGTACACACACACACACACACATTCTTAATAGATACTGAGCCTGAAAGTTTGAGTGGCATGAACGGGGGTAAACATTTCTCGCTGACTGTCATCTTTTTTCACTGAGCTTGTCTGAGAAAACCCTTCTACTCTTGCCATACAAAAGTGGCAGTATGTCGCCATCTTCTGTACGCAGTAAAAAAAAACATTTACCATAGACACTTTAGTAGGCTATTGCCTATAGTCACGTGGTCCTAAATGTCATGCCTAATTAGGCTACGCTACAACAGGAAATATTTCTTCTTGTTACAAGAAACGTTTACAAAGATATAGCAACCTTTGCTATTACCACGGTCGTAAAGTTATGTAGCTGGGAAATATGCTTCCGCGGACTGTTTTTTGGCAGAAAGTCACTTTTTGGCACGACACGTGAATGGCATAATTGCAAAACCGTTGAGGCTACAAGCCAGTCTGTGACAAGTCGCGGAGTCAGAGCGTGAAGTTGGCAACCCCCCCAACGCAAAACATACAATTTTTCGTTTGTGCTAAATCGCTTTTTAAAATAGGCTATTAGACATTAGATGTATAGGCGATTACGTCACTCAGCTCCCCAACATGCTCCAAATTGACCTCCAATAGGATCTTTGTGTTTCGTTTATGCTGGTTTGTGCCGTCAAAAGTTTCGTTAGTGCTGCTTCGGAACAGAACATAAATTACATGGGGGGTGCATTTCAGGGCAGGGCTTTATTGTGTCTTGCCAAGAAATGAAGCGACAGCAAAAAATCTAAGCACTCAATCAAATTCCAGAACCTTCCTGTTTTTACTTTTTCTCGATCTGTGTGTTTGGTCACCCAGTACTTAAACATTTTCGTTCTAGTTTAAAGCTATTTTCCTCCTGTTTCTGTAAAATTGCTAAACTACTGAACTGACTTCCAGATATACTGAAATCCCTTCCGAATATACTGAACTGACTTTCGGATATACTGAAATGTCTTCTGGATATAGTGAAAATGTTCTCACACTCTTACATTCTCAAAGCTTCTTACTCATCCTTATAAGACTTGAGCGTTTCATAAATGAGTGTGTGAATGTGTTTCACATGCGTCTGTGCGAGCATTTCATATGGATGTGTATGTAAGTTTTCAGTAGTATGAATGCGTGTGAACATTTCACATGTGAATGTGAATGCGTTTCATGTATCTATGCGAAGATTTCACATATGTGGATGTGAGTTTTCAGTAGTATAAATGTGTGTGTATGTTTCATATGTAAATGTGTATGTGTTTCATATGTGTTTGTATAAGGACAGTCTGAATTATTTCCTAAATGGCCCCTCATAAAGTAACCCTAGTGGATCACACTAACCACATTGAAGAACTCAGGGTTAAGTGAATTATCATTTCTACCTCTAATCGTCAATCACATGATTCATTCAAGATCCTTAGATGCCAGGATAGGGTTACACACACATTTTCTATCATGGTCAAAGGACCCCCTAGCCATGGCCACCCCTTGGCCACCCCATATCTAAAACTCTGGTTTTGCCACTGTCTGTGGTCACAGACATGAAGCAGTGAGATCACTGCTCAGATAACGTCATTTAGGACGATTGGATACATGATTACCCATCTGCAAAATCACTCCATGGTATTTTAGCCGGGATTATTACCTCAGATTAGAGCAGTCATAATCATTGTTCTAGTAGCTGTTGTTTCCAGAGAAGTAGAGCCATTTATGTGACAATCAGGGTTCACTTCTCTTTAAAGAGACAAGTGTCTCTCTTTCTGTTTCTCTTCCGTTTCAGAGTGAGAGGAAAGCCTAATATGAGGATAATCAGCACACACTGCCCTTCTGTTTTACCGCAAGGTCTTTGTCAGCTGCAATAGGTATAGACCGGGCCTGCCCTCTTCAACGTGAATCCTGGTTTGAAAACAGTCTAGGTTAGGCTGGAGTCATAAAACATATCTATTTCATTAATATGTTTTAAATTATTTCAGTGATTAAACCAAATGACTGAAATTAACGTTTAAACCATTTGATTATTAAATCAGTACCGTGGAAATCAAATGTATGAGTAGGCTAATGCCTATATCTCGTTGGTCGTGATGGGTAGGTGGTAACTGCCATAGCCGCTGCTGCTGTTGTAACCGCTGCCGCCGTCGCCACTCTACCGTTCACCGCAGTGGGGCGTATTCATACACGTTTCGGGGCTGATTCCGTGTGAGTCTGTGTTGTTCATATTCCGGGGCATTTTCAGTGGCTCGCTCTCCGTGTGATGCGTCGAGTGATGCGAGCTTGTGCGATCGCTTCTTGGATGCAGCATCCGTTTTTCACGGTACAAGTAAGGGAGGTGACCCAATCGATATTAGCATACAAAGCCCAGCTCACATCTACAGGTAAGATGCTTGCTGTATTTATCCATGGAGAGATGTAGGCTACTGTTTGTTGCGACCAAATATGCGTGATTTTTCATTCTTAGAGCATCTTCGAGTTCAACCATCCCGGTTATCGAACAACCAGCCAGGGTATGAAACCAGCCAATATAAACTGCCAGTGATACCTGATGGATTTTCCCCTCATCACCACACACTTTCAGATAATATATTCCATAGCTACAAATATAACACATGAAATGGTCTTTGTATGACAATTGAGCCTGGAGTATCTGGAATATTTATGTTTACGTGGTTGTTGTATGATGATGTAAATGTGTGTAAATTCTGGACATCCATTACTCCTATACTGGGAGTTGTCTGTCCAATAACAATATAGGGATTCTCCCTTTCTCTACTATCTTTTTCTCTGTATATCTATCTTTTTCTGTCATTCTCTTCCTCTCTCTCTGTTATTCTCTCCCTTTCTATATGTGTTATTCTCTCTCTCTCTCTCTCTCTCTCTCTCTCTCTCTCTCTCTCTCTCTCTCTCTCTCTCTCTCTCTCTCTCTCTCTCTCTCTCTCTCTTCTCTTTCTCTCTCTCTTTGTCAACCACCCCCACGCGACATACTCTCCCTTGCTATTGCTCGCTCTCTGCTTCTCTTTGTGCCACTTTACCTCTATTTGTCTTATTCTGCTCATCTCTCTCTACCTCCCTCCCTTTATCTCCCTTTGTCTCTGTCTCTCTCTTCTGGGCCAGAGTGAGAGCCTTATGTCGACTGTCTGTGTGTCTTGTGTCTGTTCTCAGCCACCAGCCAGCTTGTCGAGGCAGCTCCAGCAGGCCACTAGCTCTGCTCTGTCTGCCTTGCTGGTCCGACTTCTGAAACAGCTATGCAGAAACACAGCTTGATTAGTGACAATAGAGTAATCATGTCATTTCTTGTCTGTATATGCAAGTCCACTCGTCTACCCTCCATTCCTTTCCCCTCCTCTCGGAAGCGATCATACTGAAGTTTATTCTCTTGGCCTCAGGAGGAACCTCAGAGGGGACTCCACACCCCCCCAGGTAGTTTGTGTTGTTGATGGTCCTCAGTTACGTAAACAGCTGCTGAGTGGGTTTTTGGAGGGAGGGGGAATGATCTTTTTAGCTCCACTTTAGTGGCTTGTTCACCATAAGTGACTTGTTTTGACCAAAACGATTGAGTTTAATCATTAGTAAATGATACTGTCCTGTTGCATTGTAGAGACAACATCTGGAAACCTTGGTGACAATGTTTTTAACTGTATCCATGTCTGATCCTGGGGACAACATCCAACAACCATACAACCAGATCCATGTTCCAGTGGACCGGTTCTAGAACTGCTCATCTCTGTGTAATAGCAACATGAAAGAGGATGGCATGGCATCAGTACAGCTCTGTATAGCTGTTTTGTTTGATCAGAAGGCAGCATTCCCGCTTGATCAGGCTGAGGCTGAGCAGAAGTCGATAGCAGGGGGGAGGTTGGCGTTGGCAGGGAGCAGTGTCTCCTCAGTCCTGCTGAAGATCCTGATAATGTGCAGGAACACCAAGCCTGTCGCTGAGCGAGGGCTGCTGGGAGCGTATTTATAGATCCACGCTGGATGACACTTTACTCCCCAGTCAATTATCTAGAGAAGCTCCAACTATCAAGGAATTAGCAGCTGGTGAAGGCAAGGGAAGGAGAGGAGGAGAGGACAGGAGAAAGATGCTGCTCTGTGCCAGTGATTAGCTAACATACTCCCACGATGTGAGTCACATGCCTCTTCTTACTCTCCTCTATCCTCATCTTCACATTATGTTCCTCTCTTCTCCTCTCTTTTCCTTTTCTTTTTCCTCTACTAGTTTCCTCCTTCCTTCTGACAGTGGGACTGTGTGCCCCTCAGAGGTCTGTGCAGGGCTCATGGGGTACAAGAGACCCTGGGTGGTGTGTAACTAGGATATTGAACATGATAAAGATTGGTCCTCATACACATAGCTTTCAGCTGTATATTACAGCCTGTCTGACTATCATCAACACTCACTGTACCTGTATACTGGAGATTTGTGAGGTGTTTGTTTTAATTGCTGGGGTCACCCTACACCTGAAGACTTGTTGTCTTGCAGTATGACTGAAAGGCGTGGCTCAGGGAGAGGGGTGTGGTCTCTGGGAGGAGAGAAGGGTGTGGCCCAGAGAGAGGGGTGTGGTCTCTGGGTGGAGAGAAGGGTGTTGCTTAGGGAGAGGGGTGTGGTCTCTGGGAGGAGATAAGGGTGTGGCCCAGGGAGAGGGGTGTGGTCTCTGGGAGGAGAGAAGGGTGTGGCCCAGGGAGAGGGGTGTGGTCTCTGGGAGGAGAGAAGGGTGTGGCCCAGGGAGAGGGGTGTTTTCTCTGAGAGGAGAGAAGGGTGTGGCTCAGGGAGAGGGGTGTTTTCTCTGAGAGGAGAGAAGGGTGTGGCTCAGGGAGAGGGGTGTGTTCTCTGGGAGGAGAGAAGGGTGTGGCTCAGGGAGAGGGGTGTTTTCTCTGAGAGGAGAGAAGGGTGTGGCCCAGGGAAAGTGGTGTTTTCTCTGAGAGGAAAGTGTGACAACAGGGCATGAGGTTGCACCCTCGCTGAATGTGCTGAAACCAGACTGCTGAGGTGTTTGTTTGAGTCAATGTGTGTGTATGTGTGTGTTCGTCTGTGTGTGTGTCTGTGTGCCGTTTGTGTGAATGAGTGTTTTTTTTGTGCGGCATGTGTGTGTATGTGAGGCTGTTCTGCTGAGGTGTTCAGTTTTGTGTGAGGGTCAAGGACTCCTAAAATGACATAAATCTCTGGAAGAGTCAAACACACACACACATAGTCAGAGGAGGAGAGATAGAAAGAGGGTGGGTGACGAACGGGTGGAAGGAGGGCGGAGGAGAAGATGCTAGGAGAGAGGTCCTACTGTCTGTCAGTAATGTTTCACCCATCTGACGTTTGTCTTTCAGAAAGCCTCCCACTGAAATCACTAGCTCTTTGTCTCTCTCTGTGTGTGTGTGTGTGTGTGTGTAGCTGACACAGTCCTATCAGTAGCAGCTGAGGATGATGAACATTAAGCTTCATTCAGCATCCTTATGAAGGGATGGTCAGAATGTCCCATAGAACATTCTACTGGCTGTTCTGGAACCTGCCATGACCTTTCTGTTGTCTCCGCTACCGTGGTGACGAGACTACAGCTCCTGAATCCCAATGATAGTGACCATATAGCAGGTGCTTAATGAAGACAGGATGACTTTCAGATTGGGTGCTGTGTTCTGTTGTCAGCATGTCACTGCCCCAGACCTAACCCTGGCTGTCAACTGAGATTTAGATCTCATCATACACACTCGTACGCACACACGCACACACGCAGACACACACACACGCACATAAACATACAGACAACCTATTCACAGATACACACTCACACATACAGGCACACACACATGCAAACACAGGCAGGCACACATACAGCCAACGAACACAATATCTAACACAACTCTATCACTATCATGAAGGATACAGTACATCTGTATGAACGTGTGTAGAACCAGCAGTTGTTTGATTGTAGAGTGTTTAGAGATTCCAGCTTCCCATCTACTGTTCTAACAAGCAGTATGTTCTCATAACCAGCCTTCTATTGCTCTCTGTCTCTCTCTCTCTCTCTCTCTCTCTCTCTCTCTCTCTCTCTCTCTCTCTCTCTCTCTCTCTCTCTCTCTCGCTTTCTCTCTCTCCTCAGATCCTTCGTGTGTATGTGTGTGTGTATGTGTGTATGTGTGTGTGTGGGCTGTTCAGATCAAACAAGGCCTCATCAGGTTCTGTCTGGTCTAGTGTTACTGGCAGATTATGAGACTGTTTTTTTGAAAGAGAGAGAGAGACAGACAGACCAAAGTAAGAAAGACAGAGAGACAGAGAGATACAAAGTCAAAGAGAAAGTCAGAGATGGAGATAGATACTCCCCCCCCCCCCGCCTCCCTTCTTCGATGGCAGAAGTGGTATTGAATCTGAATCTCATTCATTGTCAGACAGTGTTCAGTACTCCACCACTCCACACAGAACAGCCCTCTTTCAATATTTTCTCAAACTGTTCTCTTTCCTTTTCTCATCTTTTTCTAATTTCCCACTTTTTTGGGTCTGTTTCTGTGTTTCAGGTCATCTCACCTGGACCCCAACCATGCAGAAATCACCATAACCCTAGAGAACCCTAAAGAACTAGATTTATATAATTGTGTTGCCATTGTGTGTGCGTATTTGTGTGTGACGTGGAGGAACCTGTTGGTTAGACTGGGCAACCTTTGGGCCTTTGGGAGTCACCAAAACAAACATGCTCTCAGTAGGCACACGCCATCTTCCTCTCTTGCACGGAAGAAACAAGGGAGGGAGGGGGGAGGAGGGGAAAGCGAAGAGAGGAGGGGAGGAAAGAAGGAGGGAGGCACGTGAGGAGAGGAAGGAGTGGTGGTTAAATGAGTGAGAGGAGAGAGACGGAGGGAGAGGTGAGGGGAACAAAGGAAGGGGAGGATGGATGGGTAAGAAGGAGCTTAGAGAGGGATTCTCATCTTACATTCAGACACGTCATCTCTGTAGATGTTGTCTTTGTCGTTGAAATCAGCGTTTATTTGAGGAGTCTCTCTTGAGAAAACTGTCCTCTCCTCTCCTGATAGGACGAGAAGATGGGACTTGTGCTAGCCTAACAGAAGAGGAGGAGGAGGGATGAGGAGGAGGAGGAGGAAGGAGGAGGAGGAGGAGGGAGGAGGAGGAGGGAGGAGGACCAAGGTGTCGGGGGATATGTCTTTGAAGTTGTGTAGGGTGGAGGAAGAGCAGCAGAAACAACAGCAGAGCTGCAAACCTCTCTAGAGCTGCTGCTGCTCATCTCTTATTTACACTGCTGGTAGAGAGGGGCGAGAGAGGGAGGAAAGTGAGAGAACGAGGAGAGAGAAGAAGGACAGAGAGGGGGGAGAGAGAGTTGGAAAGAGAGGAGGTAGTGTATCGAGAGAGGAGGAGGAGAGAGGAAGGAGATAATGGAGGGAGAAAGGAGAGGTGGGGGGAGAGAGGAAGAGAGAAGAGAGGGAGCTGGGGGAAGAAAGATGGAGGAGACTGGGAGAAAAGGAGAGAGAAGGAGAAGAGGAGGAGCAGAGTGTATTTAGTGTTACTGGAGAGACTACTATCCTGTCACTCAACAGACTGACCTGGTGGGAGTTGTAGGAAAGATTCTTGATAATGGTGGATGTTAGGAATTGTTGTCTAGCTGGTTGAGACTGATGGCTGTTGGTAGTTGTAGTCTAGCTAGTTCATACTGATGGGAGTTGTAGTCTAGGTAGTTGATACTGATGGCTGCTGGGTGGTTGAAGGACAGATCAGCACCCCAGGGGCAGCTCCGCTCTGTGATGTTAGGTTTAGGGTGATGTAAGGGGATTGGATCTGAGCTGTGTAATCCTGTATCCATCATAGGATCACTGACCGACACACTACCATAAAAGCAAGGCTGGTCACAGCCTCACACACACACACACACACACACACACACACACACACACATGGCTAGGGACACGTATCTGTATTACATGATCAGTTTTGATTTCACTTGAAGGTACAAAGAAACCCTCACACATGACTTGACCACATGCTGCAATCTCAGTAAACTCCCATCACTTTCAAGAACAGTAGAGAAGCCTCAGGGTTTAGACAGACACTGCTGCCTGATCAACGCCAATCCCCGACCATTGAGGTATCAACCAGCCAATCACTAACTACGGACATATTAGCCACTCATCACTAACCATGGAAGTGTGAACAAACCAATCACACATCATTGCTTTCTGATAAGCGGTTTTATAATTATAGCACATTATTGTGGGAAGGTGATGCTGTCCTCTCCACTTTAGAGGTGACGGGTGGCAGGGTAGGGATGGATAGGAGGCAGGAGGGTGGACTGGGAGCTGCAATTTCAGTGTTCTCTTTCTGTGAGTTCTGAGCCTAAGCCATGATTACTGGAACTGTGCCAGCATCAACATCATGTTATTGAGTGCAATTTGGGTTTGGGCTGATTCTGAAAGCCTCCAAAAGGGTGACATCTGGTAGGGCAGTGTGTGTGTGCCTGAGTGCCTGTGTGTCTGTGTGTGTGGTTTTTGATCAGACCTGTGAAAAAAGGTGGATGTGTGTGTATGTATGTGTGCAATGCGTGTGTGCGTGTTAGCATCCATGCGTGTTTGTGATTGTGCCCTCTGTGAAGCAGACTTCTATTCAGAGAGTAATTTCCTGCGGCAGCAGAGAGAAGCAGCAGGTGACCAGAAACCTCCCTCTAGCATCACTCTGGTCTCCATGGGAACTCCCTGCCGCCGCTGTGCCTCTGGACCTGCTTCCTGCTGAGGAGTTTAACAGCCCTGAAACAGTCCGAAACAGCCCTGAAACAGTCCGAAACAGCCCTGAAAAAGCTCTGAAACTGCCATGGGATCTGGGACCTCAAGCATAGGGCTGGGGGGCAGCCCACCTAGAGCAGACCCTCATACAGCAGAGCCAGCTAAAGCAGACCCACCCAGTTTACTGTCTCACTAGTCTGGCTCGATTGATTCCAGCTGACTGTGGTCAAGTACTTTAATTCACTCTTTAATGACTAAGACATGCTTCATAAAGCAAGTCATTATGATGGGTTGTAAGGCATCGGCCAGCTAGGTTCAACAGGAGTGTGCGTGTGTGTGTGCGTGTGTGTGCACCTCTCCTCTGGGCTCGTCTGACCATTTTAGAGGGCATTATTCATGCGACCACACCACTCTCTGATTCAGCTGTGCTCCAGCTGTGTCACCACGGCACACACACACACACACCACTAATGACATTGATTGCGGGGGAGATGGAATCAATAACAGCTCAAGGTTTTTGTCATTGTGTGTGCAGCGTTGCCGTGTGTGTTGCTGTCTTCCTCTGCTCTGTCTTCAGGTGATGATTAGAACATTTCAAGCTACAGCCTGGGAATAAAGACAGATCTTTCTCCTCTCCTCTTCTCTCCCCACTTCTCCTCAGTGTGAACAATGGCCTCCAGTATGCGGGCAAAGGCATTAGTATTCTCTAGGCCTCTGAGGCAGAGAGTGCAGCACAGAGAGAGAGAAAGAGAGAGAGAGAAAATGAGAGATGGAGGCGCTACTCTGCGATGCTCTGTCCTGTTTCTAATCTACCCTGTCCTGTTCTGTCTTGTTCAGCTCTTTTCAAATGTTGTTTTCCGAGAGAGCTCGAGAGAAACAGAGAGCAAATGTAACATGAGCCTGGTGTTGCACAGGAAGGAAGAGATTAAGACGTCCTGTTGGGATGCAGGCAAGGGAGATTTTAAATCAAACCAGTGTTAGCTGATAATTACCCTCCCATTTGCACCAATTAGCTATGTTGCGTTAAATACCCAGATACAAACGGGCTGTTGACACTGTAGTGAAATTTTATCTTGATTTTGTGGTTTAACAGTTGCCCATTGTGTATTATCCATGAGGAGGTTCTTCAGACTCACCTCAACCATGTTATGAGCTTTATTAAATGCAGGCAGTTCTAACCTTACAGGCTGTCATTGCTGCTGTGAGCATGCAAGTGTCTCTCTGAGACAGGCAGATGGTAGAGACATGGACACATCAGACACTCACTTTGTCAACACACGAACACCGGCATGCTGGTCTGGTATCAGCCAATAAAGATGATTCTGTTTGTTTTATTATGATTTTGTCGAATCACTAAGCTGGTGGGACAACTTTTGTGCTGGGATGTGTGTGTGTATGCCTGTTGGTGTGTGTGTTAGCTGGTGTGTGTTTGTGCTAGTGTGTGTTTGTGTTTGCGAGTTGTTGTGTATGTACTGGTGTGTGTGTGTGTAAATGCATGTGTGTTGTGGCAGGTCCATTCTCATTCACATGGTAATGTATTCAGATTCAATAAAACCTGTCAAGTGTGTGAAATGTGCAGCCTGTCCCAAACAAAGCAGACATCTGGGGACATTGAGGACATTCTGGTTAGGAAACATGTTGATTTACACGTCAAATTTATACTTGCAAAAATGTTGTACACGTATGTTACACATATGTAAATATACAGTCACACACCATGTGAGTGGTAGTACATTGCCATAGTAACACTGTGGAATAATCAGCCTTAATCCAGACGTGGAGGGAGAGATGGACTCATCCAGGAAAACCGAGGAGGTGAAAGGTCACTGGTCCCCAGGAGAGGCTGTTACCCTTAGTTACCATTCAATCTCTCACAGGGATAGGGGGAGGGAAGGGTGTGGCCTGGTTGTGGTGCTTTGAGGATGAAGGGGAGAAGGAGGGAGAACATGGAGAACAATGCAAGAAGGGGAAGATAAAGGAGAGAAAAGGGCCAGTGGGGGGGGGGGAATAGCCTGTGGAAGGCTGTCCATTGTGGTTGTTAAATTCACTATTGTACCTTTAGCCTGTGGGTTGAAGAAGACAGCCTTTGTTCATAACGTGTAGGTTTGTGTGTGTCTGTGAGCTAGCGACCTCCAAGTCTAGCTGCAGTCTTGTTGTCCTCCAGGCATGGCCCCACCCCGCAATCACACACTGAAAGAGGTATGTACGGGAGAGTGTTCGTGTGTGGGGGGAGAGCCTTTTTGTGCAGGCCCGTGCGAGGGTAATTAGCCATTGTAATCACTGTGATTGAAAGCGTAATTATGGAGGGAGAAGAAGAGAAAGAGAGATGGGCTGTGAAAAGCAACAACAAACTCCTCAGAGAGCTGTTGTCACGAGCAACTGCTGGCGATGGCGCTGAGCAATGCTTAGTGAATGGATAAATGAGAGAAAGTAAAAGAGAGAAAAGGAGGATGGATGGATGGATGAGTGAAAAAGATATTATGGGAAAGACGGATGGATGGATGGATGGATGGATTGAGAAGGCCCAGGGGAATGTGTCAATGTGAAACACTTTGGGACTGCTAAAACTGCTGCATTGACACCTAATGTAATATGTCCTGACAATATGCTTCAACTGTGTGTCCTCTGTAATAGCTTTCCTTACGATTCGTGCTATCTTTCTGTGGTCTGATAACTTTTTAATGAGATTGTTGAATTGTTTCAGAGGCTTGTATGAAGAAGCACCCAAAATAATCTTATTATCTTCCCCCTCCCTATCTCTCTCTTTCTCCTGACTTTGGGTCCCCCTGTACTGGCCTAGCTGCTAGTATTGTGTAAAGAAAGAACAAGAGAAATAGACAGGACAGAGCTCCCAGGTGTATGGTTGTCTCTCTGGATACCAGAGGGTCAATTGTTTGACTCATCTGCCAACCTCTGACTTCCCTCCAGCACCCCCCCCCCACACACACACACAAACACACACACACACACACACTCTCACTCTCAAGATGCTTCTCATTGTTTCTGGAACAGTGTCAGGCTTTTGTCCAACCCAGTGGGGATATATTGAGTGAGGTGTTGCATTATGGGACTCGTAGTATTGCCTAGTAAGCATCTGGGTGTGTAAGTAAATGAGAAGCTGTCCAACTCAATAGTGGTAATGGATCGGTCTGTCAAAGGGAAAGAAAGAGATGCAGACGGAGTCAGTGTGTGTTTACGTGTGTGTGTGCAGCCTAGTTATTAATGCCTGTTTCTTTGTGTTTGTCAGGACTGTGATGGTAGCCATGCATGGCCTGTAAACAGCATATCATGGCTCACAGGAAGAGGCCAGGAACGAATCAGGGAGGAAGCAGTATGGCTGAGCCTCTCCCCCGGCCCTGCCCCGCCCCCTTCCCTTCAGAGTCACATGACAGGAAGCTACCCGTGCGGTCCCACACAGCTTCGTATCCTAAAGACTCACATGATCAGGCCCATGTCCAACCAGATGAAGGGGCAGAGCCACATTACTGTGGCCAATTGGATGCAGAGCTGACAGCCCACCGGCCGGCAACTCCTTCTACACCTGACCACCAGTGTGAGCAGTCCCACGACCACGCCCATGACCACGCCCACGACCACGCCCACTCAGACTTCCGTGGTCGAGCGGACAGCTTGGACGGAGACTCCAGCTCTGACTACGTCAACAACACATCGGACGAGGAGGAAGACTACGATGAAGGCTTGGCGGAGGAGGACGAGGGTGTGACCTATTACATCCGCTACTGCCCCGAAGACGACTCCTACATGGAGAGCGTGGACTGTAGCCGCGGCGACTGTAGCAGAGGGGACTGTAGCCGTGGCGACTGCAGGGCTGCGGTGGAACCTGTTGCAGACACAGACGAATGTCAGGAGGCTGTAGAAGAGTGGGAGGAGGGGGAGGGCGAGGAGAGGGAGGTGGGGGAGGTTGTAGAGCACTGGGTGCAGGAGGGACGAGGGGGGGATGATGACTTGAGGGAGGAGTGGGTGGAAGAGGAGGGAGAGGGGGAGGAGGAGGAGGTGAGAGAGGAGTGGGTCAAGGGAGAGGGGGAGGAGGAGGAGGTGAGAGAGGAGTGGGTTGAGGGAGAGGGGGAGGAGGAGGAGGTGAGAGAGGAGTGGGTCGAGGGAGAGGGGGAGGAGGAGGAGGTGAGAGAGGAGTGGGTCGAGGGAGAGGGGGAGGAGGAGGAGGTGAGAGAGGAGTGGGTCGAGGGAGGGGGGGAGGAGGAGGAGGTGAGAGAGGAGTGGGTCGAGGGAGAGGGGGAGGAGGAGGAAGAGGCTGAGGTGAGGGAGCAGTGGGTGGACCGAGAGGGGGAGGAGGAGGAGGGGGAAGTACGCTGTGAGGTGGTGGAACAGGATGCAGATCAACAGATCTACGATGGACGGCCTGAGCCAGTCCTGGACCACCACCATCCAAGCCCCGCCCCTATGCAGCAGACCCCGCCCAGGGAGGAGGAGGAGGAAGAGGAGAGCGAGGAGTACCTTCCCAATGAAGAGGAGGAGGAGGGAGAGGGGCGGGGCTACACAGAGGACTACTACGTCCCAGAGGCCAATGGGAACTGTGTGGGTGTGTCCTCATACCGGGGGAGGCAGGTGGGGGAAGGAGGGGAGATGGGGGAGGAGGCTGAGGAGGACATTGACCTGATTGTGGCAGAGATCAAGATGAGTATGAGTATGGGCAGTCTGAGCAGTGGTACCGACCACAGCCCAGAGGAGCTGGCTCACGACTCCGCCCCTGCTAACTACCCTCCCCCTGCACTACCCCCTGCCAAACCTTCTCCTGCCCCCGGCCCCTACCCGCCGCCCCACCGCCACGACAGCCGGCCAAAGTCCCTGAACCTGCCCTCCACACGCCACAACAACCCAGACCTTCAGAGGGGCTTCAAGGTGCGGGCGAGTACCCCTGAAGACCGTCCACACCGGGCCCAGGAACAGGTCAGAAGCGCACATCACAGTTGTATAGAACTACATAGCCCAAGTTCTGTATTTCTTCAAATAAACGCCGCCCTCGAATAAACGGCGCACCAAAAAAATATGAAAACGGTTATTTAATTGGTTAAATTCAACCCCAGTATTTATTACACATTTAGGGCCTACATAACTTTCTGTTTGAAAGCTAACGTGTATGAACATTTAGGTATGCTGCTTCAGATTTCTACACAATGTAGAACATCTGTATTTGAGACAGTTGTACTGCCAACGCACACCTAATTGATAGCCAATGAGAAAGGGATTTGCCACAGGAGGTCAGTGGTAGTAAATGAAACCTGCGTTTTTAGCAGCATGATTCATTTGTCACAATGCCAGCAACAAAGTTGTCTATGGCTGCACTGCAGCTACAATTCACAAGATCACCCTTACTAATTAAACGCCGCCCTCGAAAATTAACGTTATTTAATAAACGCTGCGGCGTTTATTCGAAGAAATACGGTACATAGAACCATTCTAAGTAGAGGAAGAGGAGAGTGAGAGAGGAGGAGGTGAAGAGCCCACAGATGGTGAGTGGCAGTCTCCTGAGGGCCCATGCTGAGACACACACCTGCTTCGTAGCATGCACGTGTGTGTCTGCGCGGTAACTGATGTAGCTAGCGTAGCAGTGTGGAACTGGGTCAGACTGAGTAGGGCAGGGCACGAGAGTAGTACCAGCTATAGAACTATAACAGTTATTTATAGGGTGACCGTCACTGTTCTGCATCTGCACCCAGTTAGGGCTCTGTGTTTCGATGCTGAGGTCATCATGTAACCCCTCCCGCCCCCCTCGTCAGGTGACCAACGGCCCAGAGCAGCAGCCAACCAGAAAGCAGAATCGTTCCGATCTCAACCTTCCTTTGGAGAACAACAACACTCCAGAGGTTAGATGCACTCAGACACTCATGTACACACACACACACACACACGTACAGTAAAGTAAATCCACTGTCACACTCTTAGCTGCATCCCTAGCCTGTTTTAAATATTCCACTTTGTAACTCAGAAACCTTCTGAGAGTGAAGCTGCAGAGTGGTTGTTGGTGTTGTGTCTTTATGTTTGTTTTGGTTTGATATGGTCCACAGACAGGAAGTGGCTCTTGGTCTTGGTGATCTCTCTCCTGCTGTGCTTCAGCCAGTCTCATCACCATCAATGACTCTTCTCTATTGCTTTGTTTATTTGTTCTGCAGCAAACTAAGAAGGCGGCGGCATTCCCCAGCTTTGTGGATGGTGAGTCTCAATCTCAGCTGTCTGTCCTATCTGTTGATTACCCTGATCTCTGGTGAGTAGAGGAGGACTGGTGATTACCCTGATCTCTGGTGAGTAGAGGAGGACTGGTGATTACCCTGATCTCTGGTGAGTAGAGGAGGACTGGTGATTACCCTGATCTCTGGTGAGTAGAGGAGGACTGGTGATTACCCTGATCTCTGGTGAGTAGAGGAGGACTGGTGATTACCCTGATCTCAGGTGAGTACAGAAGGACTGGTGATTACCCTGATCTCTGGTGAGTAGAGGAGGACTGGTGATTACCCTGATATCTGGTGAGTACAGAAGGACTGGTGATTACCCTGATCTCTGGTGAGTACAGAAGGACTGGTGATTACCCTGATCTCTGGTGAGTACAGAAGGACTGGTGATTACCCTGATCTCTGGTGAGTACAGAAGGACTGGTGATTACCCTGATCTCTGGTGAGTACAGAAGGACTGGTGATTACCCTGATCTCTGGTGAGTACAGAAGGACTGGTGATTACCCTGATCTCTGGTGAGTACAGGAGGACTGGTGGGGTAGAACTGGTGAGATGATTCCAGCTGTTTAGATGCAGGTGGTGTATATGATTAGAAGGAGGGGGGTCTGTTCAGTACCACAGATACAGACAGGCGGAGGAATGTTTCAGCTAAGACTCTGCCCAAGCCAAAACATGTTGTACTTAAAGTATAAATACAAACTATAATTTGAAACATACCTAATGTATTACATTTGTCAATAAGTATGTGAATACACACAATCTGTATATTTTAAGTACTATTCAAATTATGTAGAACTACATTAATATACACTAAACTCAATTAAACTCTAATTTAATTAATGTAAATTCGATTTAGAGTAGTTATACTCTTTTTCCACTTGGTTGGTAAAGTCAGGTTGTTCTTCACATATACAGCATATTATGAGAGGAGACCCAATGTTCTGAGCTGGTTGTTTGGTCGTCTGTTCCTCTGACTGCCTGTTTCTCTGGTTGCCTGTTCCTCCCCCTTCCAAGCTCTTTCAGATGAGTCCCTGGGTGGGGGTATTTTAGAGTCTTCATCTCCATATCCCACATGGATAAACCTCTGCTGCTCCCCCCCATCTCCCCCTCATCTCTCCCCCACACTCCCCCAGCCACTCTCTCCCCATCTCCCCCCACACTCCCCCCCACACTCCCCCAGCCACTGTCTCCCCCACCTCCCCCACTCTCTCCCCCAGCCTGCCTATCAGGGTCCAGTCCAGTCCTCCACTGTCTCTGTGTCTCACACACCCGAGCCAGAACAGGAATACAGGAGCTCATTTATTTCTATATTTAATCCCATCATATTTCTCCTTCCCCCTCCCCCTCCAGTGCCAGGACCATGTGAGCCAGAGGACCTGATTGATGGGATCATCTTTGCTGCTAACTACCTGGGCTCCACCCAGCTGCTGTCAGAGAGGAACCCCTCCAAGAACATTCGCATGATGCAGGCCCAGGAGGCTGTGAGCAGGGTGAAGGTATGGAGGGAGGAAGGGGGAGGAAGGGGTGGGTGGGCGTGGAAGAGAACACGGCTCTGGCTCCACTCAGTCTTTAAAGCTTCTCCACACCTGCGGTGTCCTGGGACCAACTCATCGGGACACAATCTGTCTGTTCATTCTCTTTCTCTCTGACACTCTCTCTTTTTTTTCTCTCTCTCTATTCTCTCTCCTCTCTCTCTCTCTCTCTCTCTCTCTCTCTCTCTCTCTCTCTCTCTCTCTCTCTCTCTCTCTCTCTCTCTCTCTCGACCTCCTTCTTTTGCTTTACTGCCTGGGTGTTCTTTTTGTCAACGTCATTATTTATGCGAGTACTGTAGCTAGGTCGTCTGACAAGACTACTCCCTCTCTCTGAGGAGGAGGAGGAGGAGGAGGAGGAGGAGGAGGAGGAGGAAGAACAGCACATGTGTCTGTAGATGAATGGGCCATATGGTGCTTAGCAGAGCCAGCAGAACTGGCTCCTTCATCTTAAACCCTCTCGCACTCTCTCTCTCTCTCTCTCTCTCTCTCTCTCTCTCTCTCTCTCTCTCTCTCTCTCTCTCTCTCTCTCTCTCTCTCTCTCTCTCTCTCACACACACACACACACACACACACACACACATACCCTCTTCAGCACAGTCCTGACTTGCTGTAGTCCAAAACAAGACCATATAACAAGCCAACCACAACCACAACATCCCACCCAGACAACTTGAATTGCACCTGCATCCTTTAAAAGCGTGACCCTGAGAGCACGACACTGGGACTCGACACCGACACTGTGTGGGAAATTACACATGGTGTTGCAGTTTAACAAGGTTGGATAATTTATGCACATCTTTTTGGCATGATGCGCCTCTCATTTATATTCAGGTTGCAACAGCTCACCGCCCACTCTTGATCCTTCCAAACTCGCAGCTGGCTTCTCACTAGCTGGCTGCTAGCTCTTCATTCCTAACTAGCCACTAGCTTCTTCCTACTGGCTAGCTGCTAGCTTCTCACTCCTGGCTGTCTGCTAGCTGCTTTCTCGACGGACCACTGTTGCTGAAGATGGAGGGGCTGGTTTATTCTAGATATATCTCTGTCTCTCTTCATCCATACAGGCATATTCTGCTATTTTCTTTTCTGCCTCACATAAATCCCTCTTTGTTACACCATGTTCTAAAGGCCTACAGCGTTAAATATATTTTCGTCATCTGTTTTCTGTAAACTTGAACATTCTAGAAACAGGTTGTTCTATAACTCAGATGGTTTGTATTGAGGTTGGCGTGATCTGAAAGGGTGTCATGTTATCAGGAGCATCTTTGATACATTAAGCTTCAAAAGGAGAACTCAGGAATGCCTCTCACAACATCTATAGAGGTATCCTACTGTAATGTGTTCATCTGCAGTTCTGTCAATCAGCCTTCTGCTGTAGTTTGAAAAGGAAGAACAATAGCAGTGTCAAACTCATTTTTGCATGTGTTATGATTTGATGTTTCCAAATAGAGATAAAATAGCAATTATCTCCCTCTAATTGCTGTTTTGATTTGTTTCAGCCAAACATGGTTGTGCCACCTCTCTGTCAATGTTTGTCTCCTCTTGTCTTTTTCCATCTTGCTCTCTCTATATATGTATCTTCATCTGTCTCTCGACCTATACCTTACTCTCTTTCCTCTCACTGTATGTCTCACTATACCTCTCTCTTTCTATCTCTCTCTCTCTGTCTTTCTGTTTCCATTTTTGTCCTCCCTCCATTCCTCCCCCTCTCACTCCCTCTCTCTGCTGTTCAGAGCAGACAGGTCGCACACATGCTTCTGGCTGTTCGGTTTTCCTCTCTTTCTTATCTTCCTTCTTTACTTCCTGTGTTTGCTGCCGACCCCGTTCTGTCCCTGCCCCGCCTCTTCCTGTCCCGCCTGCCCGACCACGCCCATGCCATGCCTGGCCACGCCCACCAGAGGGTTCAGAAGGCTGCCAAAATCAAGAAAAAGGCGGTGTGTAAAAATACACAATCTGAATATACCAAAGAAGTACCGCCACCTTCGCCATACTCTCCCCTTCCTCCTCCCAGCCATCTGTGTGTGTCTGCATGTACGTGTGTGTCATAGCTAGCTGGCATCACTGAGAGCTGGAGGATCTTCGTATCCCAGCAGCCTCTAAACAACCACAGAACAACAAGCCTCTCTAATCTGAGTTACTAGAAACTATTAGCAAATGGGTATCAACTATCACATTAACAGCAACAGTTGTGTACAGGATATTTGAGCTGAACTGTCTATGATGTTTATGTTGTGTTGTTTACACTAATCTGATCATTTTACACACAGCAGCCATGTTAATTAATTACCAGAAATCATACATAATTTGATTAGTGTGCAGGACACACCGATTACTGCAAGTGTTTAGTGTTGGGTTCTGCTCTGCCATGCTCCTCTCTTCTCCTTTCCTCCTCTCTTCTCTTCTCCTCTCCTCTCTTCTCTTCTCCTTTCCTCCTCTCTTCTCCTCTCCTCTCTTCTCCTCTCCTCTCTTCTCTTCTCCTTTTCTCCTCTCCTCTCTTCTCCTTTCCTCCTCTCCTCTCTCTCTATTTAACCTGGCACACTCATGCCTCAGCCAGCTGGGAATGGGTTAGAAATACTGCACTGTGCCGTGTCGCAGTGCCCACTCTCCATCATCACTATGGCAATGAAACCAAGTGCCAAGCAGGTCCCCATGACCCCAGCCTTCGGTTCCGCCTCACCCCTTCCCATTTCTTACCCCCTGCCCTTACACTCACCCCTCACTGTCCAGCCTTTACTGCTGACTCACCCCCTCCCCTCTCCTGTCTCACCCCTCACCATGGCCCCCATTTGTTGTGCATGTACGCTTTCTCAGCTGTAGCTTGCATGATTCTAACTGGTGTTGCCACCTGTGTCTCTCTGCTTTTGATGCTCATCTATAGACAGTTCTGACACAACACAGACACAAAAGAGACAAGGTACAGACATGTAAGACGCGATCGAGTCAGTGATTCAGTTCAGTAGTCTAGATCTCCAGGTCTGGGGTGTGTTACTGTACCAGGCTCCAGTTGTGGGTGTGTGTAGCAGCATGGCTACCTGGTTCTTCTAGAGGGCACTCTGACCCATGTTCTCCCTGTGTGTGTCCTTCCAGAGCCCAGAGGGAGATGGACAGAGCCTGACGGAGGTGGACCTGTTCATCTCCACACAGAGGATCAAGGTCCTCAATGCTGACTCACAGGTACACACACACACACACACACACACATACACACACAGACACACACAGCCCTAACCCTAACTTACAGACCGACCCCCCAGTGACTGTCACAGACAGCTATTATTCATCATCATCAAATCTGGTGACGTGTATATCTGGAACATTTGAGTCTCCACAGACTGAGAGAGAGACAGAAAAAAAGAGACCGAAAGAGATACCGATAGAGAGGGAAAACAGACGGAGAGAAAGGCCGAGTGACAAAGAGAGAGAGGGAGAGAAATCGCTTTAGCAAAGCCAAAAAGCTTGTGGACATCTGGCTGCAGACAGAGCAGCGCACAAATGAACCTTATATAAATGTCCGTCTTCAGCATGGGATCTAACATTGGGATACATAACATCATTTATATCCCGACATGGTCATCATTCAGCTGGTATAACCCTGAACCTGTGTAGTCCCTCTAAGATCTGAATCAAAGTCAGTTTTTGTAGCGATTTGTTTGTATGCTCATTTGTTTGTGTGTGGTTGGCTAGAGCTCTGGAGCAATTGTCTGTCTTCCTAACAGCAGGCAGTGTGTGGGCTGGCTGGCACACACCAACATGCTGCAATGCAGTCTCTTCTCCTCTCTCCTCTCCCCTCTTCTAGTGTGTGTGGAAGGAGAGGTCAGGATCTGACCCTTCAGGGACAGTCAAATTTACAGCCCATTAGACTTACTGATCGAGGCTTTCTAAACGTACTTAAATCCACACACAAACACACTCAATTATATTATCGTCTGGTGACCAATAACCTGTTGACGGTGCTGCTGCTGTTGTTGTTTTTAATGATTATGGTGTTGACGTTGTTGTGCTCCCAGGAGACGATGATGGACAATGCGTTGCGTACCATCTCGTACATCGCTGACATTGGGAACATTGTGGTTCTGATGGCTCGGCGCCGCATGCCCCGGACCGCCTCCCAGGACTGCATAGAGACCACGCCAGGGGCACCCGACACCAAGAAACAGTACAAGATGATCTGCCACGTCTTTGAGTCTGAGGACGTGAGTCTGTGTGTGCGAGAGAGAGAGAGAGAGAGAGAGAGAGAGAGAGAGAGAGAGAGAGAGAGAGAGAGAGAGAGAGTGTGGTGACAAGATGGTACTGGGGGCAGAGGGCCTGGTCCTTGTCACTGAGCTGTTGAGCTGTTGTGACAGGGTGTTAGTGTTAAGTCACGGTCCTTCCTGCTGTGAGAGCCAGGGAGGTGTTGAAACCAGCTAGCCGCCTGGGGGGATGGGGGGGAGTCACATGACCTGGAGAGGACATGTCATGTGACCTTGGTCACAGCCAGAGATGCAGCAGAGTGAAGAGGATGCTGATTGAGTATCTCTCTCCACTATCCTGCCAGAGATGTCTGCTTCTGCAATGCAGTCCTTTCTTTCTCCTTTTCACACACACACACACACACACACACACACACAGTGCCGGGGTTGTGACAGAGACAAGAGAGAGACAGTCACTTACAGTACCAAGACTGTGACAGACACAAAGAGAGGCCATGGTGACACATACTGCCTGTCATGGTGGTTGATATCCTCTCCTGCTAGCTGTGCCTGATGAGACAGTTCCCATCTGTCGTCTGTCTCAGGGGGTAGGGGGTCATGTGGAGGGGCAGGGGGAATATGTACAGACTGGCTATTCTCTCCCAGACTGTTAACAAATCAAATATCTCACTGAGTACATCTGACGTTGTTTCCTGGTTGGTTGCGGCTCGTCCCCCAGGCCCAGCTGATCGCCCAGTCCATTGGCCAGGCCTTCAGCGTGGCCTATCAGGAGTTCCTGAGAGCCAATGGCATTAACCCTGAGGACCTTAGCCAGAAGGAGTACAGTGACATCATCAACACACAGGAAATGTACAACGATGACCTCATCCACTTCTCTAACTCGGAAAACTGCAAAGAGGTAAGAAGCTCCAGGACTCTGAGGAGGATCCATGTAACAGTAACCCGGGCTTCACCATCTGTTTATCCCCACAAAATGTCCTCTTTCTGACGGGTGCACACTGTCTGTTCATTTATGACTTCTGTTTTACTTTATCTACCTCCACTGAAGTAGTTGTGCATATCTTCCTAGCTCCTAGTGGAGAAGCAGAAGGGGGAGATGCTGGGCGTGGTCATCGTGGAGTCTGGCTGGGGCTCCATCCTGCCCACGGTCATCCTGGCCAACATGCTCAATGGCGCCCCCGCCGCCCGCTCTGGGAAGCTCAGCATCGGAGACCAGATCATGTCCATCAACAACACCAGCCTGGTGGGCCTGCCCCTCGCCACCTGTCAGGGCATCATCAAGGTAGGCAGGGAGACGTGGAGGACAGGTATTTATCAGATCATATAGATGATGTATTCACTATCTCTGATTCTGCCCGATCTCATTCCGTGTTCCTGCGTGTGTGGGTGTATGTGTTGTGTTTTGTGTGTGTGTGTGCGCGTGTGTCCAGGGTTTGAAGAACCAGGTGCAGGTGAAGCTGAACATTGTTAGCTGTCCTCCCGTCACAACTGTCCTCATCAAGAGACCCGACCTCAAGTACCAGCTGGGCTTCAGTGTACAGAATGGCATCGTAGGTCACAAACACGAACACGTACACGCACACACATACATACAAACACACACACATTTCTCAGTCATCTCTGAGTGAGTCAGCAGCTAGCCAGCAGATCGATCTGTCTAATGAAACCCTCTGCCTCCAGAGACAACACTGACCACTGATGGGAGGGTGGGGTGGCATGCATGCATTATTAATATTCTCTCTTCTGCTTCACTCTCTCCTCCTCTATTTTCCTGTCTTCCCAAGTCATCAATGAATCCATCAATCAATCACCCACTCAGTAAGTCGTATGTGTGTTGTCACTCCCCCAGATCTGCAGTCTGATGAGGGGGGGCATCGCTGAGCGAGGGGGGGTCAGGGTAGGACACCGCATCATTGAGATCAACAGCCAGAGTGTGGTGGCCACGGCACACGAGAAGATCGTCCAGGCACTGTCCAACTCTGTAGGCGAGGTGAGACACACACCTGTGGAGCACCCTTACAAAAACACACACAGTTCCATGCTTGCTTATGGGGTTTGTTTGTGTTTCAGATTCACATGAAGACAATGCCGGCCGCCATGTTCCGCCTCCTAACTGGCCAGGAGACACCCATGTACATATAAGGATATCTCTGCTCCTCCCGAGGATCTGTGAATTGTTACAAGAACTTTGATGGACATGACGGACTGACCAATGACATGCCGAGGACAGCTTCACTTCCTGTGGGCAGGAAGAGACTTCTTTCTCTTCATCTTCTTCTCTGCTGATGACTTGTTGACTTCTACCATTATTCCTCCATCCCTGCTCTAACACCAGGCATACTCCGAGACAGAGAATGTTAACCTTATTTATTGGTTGTTGTTTGTTTGTTGTCTGTGCTTTGTTAGTCCTCTGAGTGAGGAACAGGAAGTGAGTGAATGAATGAATTGATTTTTTTTTTATCCACATAAATGTAATTAGTTCCTGTGTGTCAGCGTACTTCCTGTGTATTTTATTGTATTTCTTGGTGATGTAAATATATTATGTGCTAATGAGGGGGATGGATTTTGCAGGTCATGGGGGAATGTGTACTGAATGTCGGGGTAGAGGAGGAAAGAAGGGAGGAGAGTAAAGATAAGGGTGTGGAAGTCGGAGGAGAGAAGAACTCGACAGAGAGACAGTTCAGCACTGCTGTCATCGTAGTTTAGATGGACTGTAAAAGAGCCGGCTTGGGATTGAACCCGGGTACTTTCCCCTTGCTCAGCAGATCCACATCACATTAGACCAAGGTTAGCAGGTGAAGGTCCGAGTGATTAAAGGCCATATCCTTCAGATGAGGGCAATACTGAAGTTCAACCTTACTATGACCATGTCATTGTAATGGTTGTGCAAGTCTCTTTTTTTAAATCCCCATGTATGTTGGCAACCATTTTGTTGAACAGCACATTCTCACATAAGTAGGTTTGAACTATTGTTTACGCTTCTTTGAATTCAAATCAGTGTTTGAAACTTGAAAGAATATTTTCTATGTGTGCTATACTGTACCACAGTAACTTTATCAAGTTATTCTGTCTCAAACAGAAGCTATTGTTCTGACTGAGTGTTGAGTGTGTCGTTGTGTGAGTGGGTGTTGAGTGTGTCGTTGTGTGAGTTGGTGTTGAGTGTGTTGTTGTGTGAGGGGGTGTCGAGTGTGTCGTTGTGTGAGGGGGTGTACAGTGTGTCGTTGTGTGAGTGGGTGTTGTCATGAGTGGGTGTTGAGTGTGTGGTCATGTGAGTGGGTGTTGAGTGTGTCGTTGTGTGAGTGGGTGTTGAGTGTTGTCATGAGTGGGTGTTGAGTGTGTCGTCTTGTGAGTGGGTGTTGAGTGTGTCGTCTTGTGAGTGGTGTTGAGTGTGTCGTTGTGTGAGCTGTGCCCATTGCCATTGCTAGAATGTGTGTAAATAAAGAGAATCTCATCTAGTATTGTGCTCAAGTAAGGCCCCCTGTTCTGTCACTGAAAATATCTTCATTTCCTGTTTGAGCATTGACAGAATGAAAGCTGAGCTTCCCACTGTGACTGAGTGAGCCTGGCCACTAGACAAGGCTCCTGGTTCAACTTCATTGTACTGAACATTAGAAAACGTAACCATACATTTATCTATGTGCATGCCTCTTAAGATAGTGTCACGTCAATGAGACAAGATAATAAAACATTAAATAAAACCCACTGAAATGTGTCTGGGTCAGTGTAACATTTGATGATAATGATGAGAATATTTTGTCTTTTGGTTGTATTGTTTCATTGAAAGGCATTATTCTACAGTACTGATTCTTCTATGTGAATACCAGAGAATCAGTGTAAGGAACATGTTGCAAGTTTCTGATTCTTTACCACCCCCTTGTGGCAGCAGTTGGAAAGTGTATAAAGTAACATTGGGGACATCAACTGTTTTCATGATAACATTTATTTTAGCATTGTTTTATCATAGCCATTCAATCAATACTATTCAACTATGATTGATTGGCAGTACATCATCTTGCATCTTGCAGAAAATACAGAGATAAAAACATTCCAAAGTAAACTTCCTTTCGTTTTTTCGTTATCTATCTGTCTCTAGATTTAGTATGCGGTTTTGTTATGGTTCCCTAAGTGTTCCTCCACGTTCCTATCAAGGCTCCTGGTCATTGTGGTCACACTTGAGCATGACCTTGATGCCCAGCCCCTGGCGTGTGGTCTCAAAGGCCTGCACCGCCTGCTCCAGAGGGAAGCGGTGTGTCACCAGGGGCTTCACGTTCACCTTTCCAGACGCTAGCATGGCTATGGCCATGGGCCAGCTTGAACACAACAACACGCACACACAGGCATAGACACATCCAGGCACACATAGATCAACCAGCACACGCATAGACACAGACACACGCTACATGTTAATATTACGTGACATTGTTTTGAGTTGATACAGGAGGCACACAGGAATCGGAGGATCTCTCTACGTACGTGTTGCAGTAGCGGAACACCCCCCTGATGTCCACCTCCTTGATGGCCGCGTTGAGCAGAGGTACCGTGGTCATCTCAGAACCCATTCCCACCAGGACCACCACTCCCCCAGGACGGGTCGCCTGGAGGGACACAACACGCATCACTACCAGGCTGGGGGGAACAATACACATTCCTAAAAGGGGGATCTACGTACATAGATGGCTGTCTGGACGCTGCTCTCCACACCAGTGCACTCGATACTGATGTGTGGCTGAGCTCCCAGCAT
Source organism: Osmerus mordax (assembly GCF_038355195.1). Taxonomy (NCBI): domain Eukaryota; kingdom Metazoa; phylum Chordata; class Actinopteri; order Osmeriformes; family Osmeridae; genus Osmerus; species Osmerus mordax. The sequence continues at coordinate 10,038,276 of NC_090062.1, read as the reverse complement.
GCCTTGCAACGTGGCGGCCAGGTCCTGAGCACCGTCGGCCCGCTGCACCTTCACAGGGAAGTCCGCCCCCAGATCTTTCGCCATTTCCAAACGGTCAGTAGACAGATCTGGGGGACGATGAAAGGAACAATATCAGGCACAGAAACAGTGATGATGGCAATGTGAACTGGATGATTAGATGGATAAATTGATGGTTTTACCAGTGATGATCACCTGGGCAGCACCCATTGCCTTGGCAACCAGGAGACACACAAGCCCAATGGGTCCTGTGATAAGAGGATGAACAACATGTCAGGAGAGGAAGAGTCTGAAGAGACAGGATAGGAAAAGAACAACAGACAACATAAATTGAAGCCATGAGAGAGAGAAATAGAGACAACAGGGAGAGAGCTACAGTATCTACTGCTTGGCTGCAGTTCCCAGCCTACAGGGGTAATCTGGAAATGTGCCAGTGTAGCTGTGCATTGTGAAAGAGCAGACCTGAGGTCAGCCAGGATCATGTGGGTCAAGCATGCATGTTTACATTGTTAATGGTTCCTGTGTTCATGCTCCAGCACAGATGAGTTACAGATTAGACCTGGTACTACTGGTGTTTGGGTACACTGGTTTCATGGTGTTTTGCTGTGTCCAAGTGATTCTGTCTTTCAAGACTACACCTTGTATGTTGCTCTGATTCCCCATCTTAGAAGTCTTAAATTATTCTGTTAAATTGTAGTTTTCATCATGTTTTATATGTGTGGAGTATCACAATGTGATATAAATAGGGCCTGGACAGTTATTGGCCAATACCACAGTATCACTGTCAGTGACAGACAGATGATCCAATCAGTAGCTTACCTGCCCCACAGATAAGCACACTACTGCCCAGGGTGACCCCAGCACGGCGGCAGGCATGAATCCCCACAGACAGAGGCTCGATCAATGCTCCCTCTTCAAACGTCACGTTGTCAGGCAGTCTGCTCACACAACAAAACACAGGTTAAAATAATTGTATAAAAAGGTCTTAGTCTTGTATAGGTTCTATCTATGTGTGTCTGAGACTGGCAGAGACAGACCGGGGGGAGAATGATAGACTTCCAGGGTGTGACTGACTTGTAGCAGAAGCATGCGCTGTGTTTATAGTAGCGGCACAAGTTGCCATCGTCAGGCGGGGTGGCACAGAAGAAGATGGTGGGCGAAAGGTTGTAGTGTCCTGCCTTGAAGAACTCATCTTCCTCCCTGGGAACACCAGGCTCCACCGCTACTCTGTCTCCTGCTCAGAGAAAATGATGCGGTCAGGGTATCTGGGATGTGTGGAGGGTCAGTGTGAGGTCAGGGTATCTGGGGTGTGTGGGGGGTCAGTGTGAGGTCAGGGTATCTGGGGTGTGTGGGGGGTCAGTGTGAGGTCAGGGTATCTGGGGTGTGTGGAGGGTCAGTGTGAGGTCAGGGTATCTGGGATGTGTGGAGGGTCAGTGTGAGGTCAGGGTATCTGGGGTGTGTGGAGGGTCAGTGTGAGGTCAGGGTATCTGGGATGTGTGGAGGGTCAGTGTGAGGTCAGGGTATCTGGGATGTGTGGAGGGTCAGTGTGAGGTGGTACTCGCCTGGCTGGAGGTGTTTGACATTGGAGCCCACCTTGACCACCCTGCCACTAGCCTCATGTCCCAGCACCATGGGCTTCTGCACAACAAAGTCCCCAATGCGTCCGTTCTGCCAGTAGTGCACGTCCGACCCACATATCCCCACAGAGTGCATCTGCAGCAGCACCTCTGCAGGAGACAGGGAGATACAGTATGGACAGAAGAGCATGAATTCTGGAGGAACATACTGTATACTCTGTATTGATTGGAATGGCTGGGTGAATCACTGTTGCACTGGAACACATGATGTTCTACACGACAAATATATTGGGCACACTCCGCAATCTGCACTGTACTGAACGATGAAAAATGAAAAGAATGTCAGACATGAAAGTTATCAGTTCAGGGCTGTTTCGTGCTGATCTGGAAAAAGAACATGCAGTTACTTTCTTACCATTTGGACCTGGTTCAGGAATGGGCCGTTGCTCCTGCAAGCAATGTATCTAGGTGTCACTCGCAAGTGTTCATTAAACTGCAGTTTATTTCTCAATCAGCAAATTATACAAATTTGAGTCGAGTCATAATAAGTTTACCAGTCTTAGGTCCCCTTTAGCGTGCAGCACTACGGACAGATTCTCCGCTTTCTCCATTTCGATAAACGCAATGTGCGAGGTAGCTTATTGCAAAAAAAAAACTGTCTTGAACACAGTAAGATCTCGTTTCCAGCTTTTAATTTGGCAATTTATTAGCTAGCTGATCAAAGTTCGGCTTCCTCCTCCTCTAGTGGGCAGCCGCCAAAACAAAGCATGTGATTGGAGTAACGTGAGGAAAGAGTCTTCCATTTCGGAAGGGCAGCGGCTCGTCAAGGGACCTTCACTGAGCGAATTACAGCAACTCAATTCATAAGGAGTTACGTGCAGATCCCTTGGTATAGTACTAATGACATATTTGTTTTTTCTATCCCTTGCACAAAACCCCAAAACGGTGCACGTGTCAATGACATTACCATTTTATATGCACTGTCCCCCTACTGGATGACATGATACTAATCTACCACGCCCACTACTCAGTCACGTGAGTCAATCACAAGCAGAGGTTCCAGGTTCAGGAAGCGTTACTATGGCAACAGAACATGGACACGGAATTATTTTTCTTTAGTCTACCGTCACTCTCTGATTCCACCGACTCTCTTGATACAGTATGACATCGACAAGCGAATTATTAACGTGGAAGTACACAAAGAGATAATGGATGTCGACGATATTATAAATGAATGTGCTTGCCAACATTTGGAAAAGTTAAATATTAGCCATAGAGGCCTGGTTATACTGCCACCAACACTATCAAAACTAGTCAAATTAAAAAAGCTGTTTTTGAATGACAATTGTCTCCTCTTTCCCCCAATCGAGGTAAGGCTAGTCTATCTTAGCTAGTACCAGCTGCATTAGTCATTAACCAAGTAATATGCACAGTAGCGTGCTTTCTTTCATTACCTTCAACAAAGAACATGTACAGCATAGTTGTTAATCACGGTACAGTACATGTTTGAAGTTACTCTTGGACTTGAACAGGACACAACACCTATAGTATACATGGTCTTATTTCTCGTCTGTTGTGTGCTGTAGATTCTGCATCTTGACCAGCTGGAGGAGCTGGTTCTGGATGGCAACCAGCTAACCATGCTTCCTAGTGACATCGGATCCCTCAGGAACCTCACCATCCTGGGGCTCAATCACAACCCCATCTCCGTCCTACCGGATGCCATAGGTGACCTGGCGAACCTGAAGGTGCTGTGGGCAGCTTCCTGTGGCCTCTTCCAGCTTCCTGCCTCCCTCGGGCAACTCAGCAGGTTACAGAAGCTGGGCTTGAACAACAACAGGATCAGCTGCCTACCCCCTGAGATGGGCCAGCTCCAGGCCTTGCTCTGGTTGAACCTGGCTGGGAACCAGCTGACCTATCTACCTGATGAGACACACAACCTTCAGTCTCTGGTCTTCATCAATCTAGATAGAAACCACTTTAATCATGTCCCTAAATCCCTGTCTGGTCAGTGCTTTTGTAGAGTTGCCCAAGAACGTTGCCTAATAGTTATGGGTACTAAATGTTGTGTGTAGAGACTGAGATTGGATATCCCAATACATAATTGTTTTTTGACTATTTGCCAGTATCAGAATTATGCCCGGTTCGATTCCCGGCAGTGTCAAAATGACGTTGTGTCCTTGGGCAAGGCACTTCACCCTACTTGCCTCGGGGGAATGTCCCTGTACTTACTGTAAGTCGCTCTGGATAAGAGCGTCTGCTAAATGACAATGTAAATGTAATTAAGAAGCCAAGCACATTGTCATTTCAAATAACCAGTAATCAAGTACAGATGTGCTGTATATTCACAGATATGTCCAATCTTCAAATTATGAGTATGAAGTTCAATGCGGTTACATCTCTGGAGGATGACATCATCATTGGGTTCAGTAAGCTGACTAAGCTGGACCTGAGAGAAACCCTCCTTGAGGACAGACCTCCTCACTGGAAGGTAATAAACCTCATCATCACATCATCCGTTTGATTACTCGCCAAAATTACACATAACTGATAAAATTCCAACTTCAAACAGTTTCAGTGTTGTTATTTTTACAACTTGGACCATTTGTTTGGAAATTAAAGAGGAATAATTTCAATGAGGACCTTTGATTTGTAATCAAAAGCTCTTTTCTCATATTTTATGAGTGTAGAGGTTTATTTACAATATACTTTTCTGTGTGTAGTATTTGACACAAACTAAATCCTGTTTTCACAACTTTAATTTTGTTTCATCATTTTGATGTAGGGCTTGGACTTCATTCTGCTGGGGAAACTCAACGTCACTGAGGAGACAGACATATCCGAGTCTAGATGATTTTGAGTCTAGAATGATCAGAATCTAGTTTCCTACATGCATTGTGCTGTGTTGATACCTCATCATGCTTATTAAAGAATGATAAGACAACTCCCCAGAATCATGTACACTGCTCTACAGTATATGGTTGTGTCTCTGTTGGCTCCCTATGGCTCTGCAGCCTCTGGGCTCTGCAGACTGGTGCTCCGAGGCCCCCCCGGGTCTGGTGCTGTGCACCCTGGTGACAGAGGAGCCAAAGTGGCCTGGTATAAAGTCATGCAGCTCACCCGGGTATCCCTTGAGTTCGTCAATGCTGACATACCCTTCAGAAAGAAAACGTGTCATTATGTTCACAGAATACAGGCTACTTATAAATCATTGAGGACAATGCAGTACCATCACCCTCAATATGCCTCCCACTCAGTAGCTCAACCACTTGATGTTCATGGCAACTAGGAATTCTCAAGCTCCCAAGAAACGGGTTGGGTGTGGGGCCAGCTATTCAACCCTGGCCTACCTGTTATCATATTGTTGACAGGGTAATGTTGTACTGCACAACACAGACGTGGATCTCTTAGAAGATTAGTCCCAGTGGCAACATCAGAACTGTTCAACACAGGAGAGGAGTTAGACAGAAATCCTATTGTCCTAATAGTACAACAACACAGAGTAGTTTGTCAAGTTGATACAAAAATGTTTAGCTGTGCAGTACATTGCGTTTACCAGGTGTACTTAATTCCTGATTCACTTAAGTTATCTTCCTCCTTCTGATTGGGCAAAGCCAGTTGATCTTGAGGACTCTTGAAACACAACACAAATGTTTGAATCCAAACGTAATGGTGTTTGGGTTTGGTTTTTATACATCAAGAGAAACATTAAGAGGGAGCAGGGAGTTACCTCAGCTGTTTTAAAATCCTCATGCTCCCATATGAACCTTCCAAATACAGCTCTCACCTCTGAAATATAAATAAATTACCATTTAACACTGTAATCTGCAGTATTTACAGGATATGCTACAAAAATGAGTGGTGGAATACAGGTGCAGCACATTAGACCCACCATCTTGAACAGGAGCAGGAGGAAGCACGTAGTGACCTATGCACACAGACTTTACGCTGTGGCACTTCTCACACGCAGACAGGTAGAGACTGTGGAACACGGTAACCTTGTCCTTGATGTAGGCCTCACTCGCAAATATCCTGTAATGGTGATTTATTACATACAATAGGCATAAATCAAATGAGGGCTACTTATTATTCAAGGATACAATACTATATTATGTAAATATACACTGTATATAGCTGTTCAAAATACGTGAATTCTTCACTCGAGAATATCTTGCCAGTCATCATCCCATCACAACCAATAATACTAGTACCTTTGTGTGTCTGGGCAGGTGGCATCAGCACTGAAAAGATAATCAGCAGTCTTCTGACAAGCAAGGGTCCCACCCTCACACACTGAAACGGAGTAAACGTGAATTAAAATTCAAACAAAATAAAGAGTTGTAATGTAAACTGTATAAAAAAAACATGTTAACTTAAGTTATACATGATAGCTAAGTTTAGTTGAATAGATAGCTAACGTAAGCTAGCTTGCTAACAAGTTAGTTACATTTACAGTCTGCCATATGTTCTTACACCAGAATTGAGGAATTCCTGTCCTGACACTATTAGAAAACCACGCTGTTCGGTTTTTAAACATACTTTAAGTTACTTATAGTCAACTACTAGATAACAGGCCTATGTTTCGCCTTGATCACAAACTTTTTAACCCCCAGCCTAGCTGTACTGTGGCGCGAGGCAAACGTTAAGTCCTGAATGCAATGGGCGTTGACGGCAGACATGTGCAATATGTTCCTTTTACTAAAAGTTTTAGAAATGGGTTTACTCAGGTCTACAACAGTCATGTAGCGGTTCCTACCAGTTTAACAAATATCGTATATAAAACAAGTTGACGTTTCTGCCGTTGTTTCTACCAGTTCACCAGCCAACAAGCCTATTAGTCTTGTTACAGTTGTTAGCTAGCTCTACCTGAAACATAGGCTACAGTGATATGAGTGTTCCAGTCAGGTCATGCTGTTGTCATCTTCCCTGAGTACTGGTAAGTATTTGCTAGAGCTTTCCACTGACTATAAAAAGTATTGTGCCCTCAAAAAAGACCCAATGAAGCAAGATCTAATGTAACACTAGGCTGCTTGAAATCAATGATCATCTGCTAGGCTACTATGGGCCAGACTCTCACTTGCACTTCAGCAGATAAGGCTATTTCAAAATCACATAGGCTTGTAGCCTATATTCTATCCATGTGATGTGTGTCTAAGTTTCCATCCTTCTCTCGCAACACATCAAAACCAAAAGTCTCAAATGAATACAATGACGTCTGATGAGGCAAGAAAATACATGAAATGAGGTAGCTAAACATGTCAACACAGCACAGAAATACAAGAGATCCACAAAACCTCTCACTTCCCAACCCCCTCAAAGTGTTTTGCACCTCATTAACATTTCTCAGCGCAGGTATTGGATTAGGGAGTAAAATTAGGGTCAATAATAATTTGCAGTCGCAGAAAAAGATTCGCAGTCGCAGAAAACGATTAGCAGTCGCAGAAAAAGATTTTCAGGAGCAGAAAACGATTTGCAGGAGCAGAAATAGTTTGGCATCCGTATAAAAGTGTTGTATTATGCTAATTATTTTTGCCAAACACTTTTTTTTACGGATGCAAATCTTTTTCTGCTCCTGCGAAGCTTGTTATATAGTAGCCTATCATTGGTATTTGCTGCGTAGAATACACTTCGTTCTGTGGAATTTCAAATCGGAATTATTTTAAGGTGTAGTGGAGGTAGCCTACTTCAATGGGAAGAGAGGTGGGGTGCGCATAGCGCACTGATCCAAGCCATTCGGAAAAACGCTTGTTGGAAGAGAAAGCAAGCATCATGACCTCTGTTCATCTCTGCAACAGACTCGTCGAAAGGTATTTTGTTTCTGTTTTGTCCCTCTCTTTGGTGAAGTAGATACAAGTATGAATTGAAGTTAAATTGAAATTGTTAATCCAACTGGCAGTTAAGTCCTCTGGCCAAACACACTATCTTTTCCTTTTGTCGTTTGCTAGTGACACCGATTGTGAGGTCGTTGTTGGCTGTTTGGCCACACAGGCCTCGCTTCTGTCTTTTACCAACTGGAAAGGGTGCAACTGTAGCTCGCCCGCTATTAATTCAATACCACGCGTTTCATTATTACCAATGAGCTTGAACTGGCCCATTACGCTGAACTTTAAAACTTGCCTTTGCATGGTAGAGTAGTTCTCTAGATCTGATGATTTGCTGGACCTGATGTTAGTTTCCTCCAGGATCACAAATTACTCTTATTGAGAGACTTGTTGCTCTTGTTGGTTAGTTGTAACTGATTTAAAATTATTGTACTCGCTGTGAAATATATTATTGTTGCTTTCTACAGGTACACTCTTGCACTTTTGAGGTTTATGTTGTTTAATAACTTGTTTAACTACATGTTCTTGTGGTTCTGGCCTTCGGCACTTATTTGGTTTTTCACAATGTATGCTTCATGTTTTGGCTACCCGCAGTGTTTGGGGATATATTTTTTTAATGATCAGTGACCTATGCACTTTGTAAAGCTCTCTCTTGGAAGTCGCTTTGGATAAAATCTGCTAAATGAATAGCCTACATGTAGGCCCTAATGTAGATCTGCCCGTGTGTCAAATTCAAAGGCAACCTGTTAACTTGTAGAACTAAGTGATGTCATTTTCCACTTTTGCGTAAATTATTCAGAGAATATTGATCTTTCAGGGATCTACTGTTCCAGCTGTATCTAAAATGTATCCACCCACGTTGGTTATGATAAACAGCGCGACAGGCTACTCTTCTGTGGGAATCCTGGTGCTGCGGCAATTTCACTGGGGAGGTGGTTGCTGTTACACTTTATGTCCAGTAGAGGCAGGGTTTTGCCATAGTCGTAGCCCGAATCAGCTGTTCTCGTGAATGTTCTTTGTTCTTCCGTGAACTATCGTATTAGTCCCAAAAATACCACGAAAATACGAATAATTTGACTAGTACATTATGTACATGTTATTGGCTGGCTGTTTCTCGAACAGTAACGGAGATTATTTTCGATTGTTTTATCTTTCATTTCCAATTGGAGGGACCTGTAACACGTGACAGCTAAACCACGTTTTCACTATAGTATTCGGAGATTACATATTTATTAATGCACTTTTCCTTTGCTGGTGTGTTTTTTTTAACATCGTTTTTATTTATTTATGGAGTACATATGTAGCTCATTAGTACAACCTTGGAGCCGTATACTAATATGACGTTCCTGAAAATGACGTCGGTCTCTCGAGTGGAACGTCAGTATCGCTTCTCGGCCTTTTGGCTAAGATCAAGTGTAGTATCTGTTCTTATCAGTTTAATATCTGATACGTCCCCTACCCGGGGACCATATATTAAATTGATTTTTGGAACAGGGAGATGGAATAGGGGCTTGCTCCGTCCACTCCACGCATCGACCTGGTATTGCAGTATTTCCAGGAACGGTGCACTTCCCCCCGGGGTAAAAAAGTGTTTAAAGTATCTCATATGGATTGGGTTAGTTACTTGTGGCGTGTCCATCACCAATAGATAACCGTATTTGATATTATGGTACGATAGTCATGAAATGCAGCTAAACAAACTACCTCTGATTTACCAACTCGAACACAAAAAAACTGAGCTATGTCTCTGTTTTTTCTCTAGAGTAAGTCTTGAGAAATGACTGCCGCTGCTGTTTGTTGCCACATTGAATTACCAGTGAAAAATGTCCAACAGCCGTTCCTGCTGACTCCATGTTGACCAACATTCTGATATTTCTTGTCACCTTTAGGTGGAGCTATATGCACATATTGTGAAAGGTTTTCAAGATGGATTCTCCAACACCCATGAAAACACAACACAGGTACTGTACCCACCTCTAAACAGACACAACTGCTATTAAAACGAATTCAAGCTGTCCAGAAATAACATAAGTTTCAGAAGATAATCTGTCAGTGATAATGCTAACCCTAAAGCTGCTTAATCCAAAGTTGTCTTGTCAAAGTACAAAGTACAACACACATTAATTGTAACCTCCTTTAGCCAGTATATTCTAAAAACAGACACAGGCAACTCAAAACAAACAAATTATCACAATAAGCAAATCGATTTGTGTTACACATCCATGATACTGTCTACGCTAAACCCCTTTCAAACAACAGATCAACAGTTGCCAAAGTACATAGTTCACCCTAACAGAGCAGCAGTTTGCCTGCGTGTGTTTACCCAGGGGGAGAATCCTGTGTTAGTCCCAGTGTCGTGTCTCCTGCCTGTCTCCTGGCTAGGGGGATGTATCCTGTTGACTATCCTGCTGCTGAAGGCAGTCTGTTTAGCTCTGTGTCTGAGGACTGCATGGCGGGGCTGGGAACAGACCACCTGCATGGACAGGCCAGGTTCCAACCTCCACAGGCATCCAAGGTAACTCATCAGGTCCACACCCAGATTGCAGTTGAGAGATTCAGTCTGCACTGCACCACCCCATTACTGCATAGTATAGTATAGTAGTGTAGTATAGTACAGAATGGCATAGAATAGTAGTAGTAGTAGTGTAATATAGTTCAGCATAGTATGGTTTACTTTACATAGTGTTATAGTACAGCATAGCATAGCATGCAGTATAGCATACTGTCGTGTAATATAGTGTAGCATTGTTTACATAATATTGTATAGTACAGCATAGAATACTATGGTATAATATAGTTACACATAGTATTGTATTTTACCACATATAATAGATTTCTCTGCTCCTCTTCTGTTGGGTGGAGTTAACACAGAGCAACATGGTCAGGCTGCAGGTGTTTGAGGACCAGGCCTGCTTCCTTCTAGCTCTACACGCCTCAGAGGACGACCCTCAGGGTACAGCTCTACACGCCTCTGAGGACGACCCTCAGGGTACAGCTCTACACGCCTCTGAGGACGACCCTCAGGGTACAGCTCGACACGCCTCTGAGGACGACCCTCAGGGTACAGCTCTACACGCCTCTGAGGACGACCCTCAGGGTACAGCTCTACACGCCTCTGAGGACGACCCTCAGGGTACAGCTCTACACGCCTCAGAGGACGACCCTCAGGGTACAGCTCTACACGCCTCTGAGGACAACGCTCAGGGTACAGTTTCAGGAATATTTATCTATCAAGCATTGCACAGTCAGTCGGTGAACAAGTTTAAGAAAGCTTTATTGCTTGCGGCCGGCCCACAAGGAGACAAAAACATCACACGCCATTGTGCTACAACGTTTGTCTGCTAGCATGTTGTGCTAGCTAGCTATTTAAACAGAACCGCTCTTGACAGTCATTGGTTAAAACAAAAACATATACCTGGCACGTAAGATTGTGATCAAGCCCTGGTCCCCTTGTTTACGTAATCCTAGTGTTACCCAGAGTTCAGATTTGGGGGTAGGCCTGTCTGCACACAAGGAATACTGAAAACAGAATCATTCTTATACAGGATAACAGTTACATCTTTAAGTTTTCCAACAACAGCTCTACACGCCTCTGTGGACGAAGCTCAGGATACAACTCGACACGCCTCTGAGGACGACTCTCAGGGTACAGCTCTACATGCCTCTGAGGACGACTCTCAGGGTACAGCTCTACATGCCTCTGAGGACGACTCTCAGGGTACAGCTCTACATGCCTCTGAGGACGACTCTCAGGGTACAGCTCTACATGCCTCTGAGGACGACTCTCAGGGTACAGCTCTACATGCCTCTGAGGACGACGCTGTTGGAAAAATTGAAGATGTAACACATTTATCCTGTATAAGAATGATTCTGTGTTCAGTATTCCTTGGGTGCAAAGAGAGGCCTAACCCCAAATCTGAACTCTGGGTAAACATACAGGACCCTTATCTTGTGGCTGAGGACTTAGAAGAAGGGGGTTGGTTTGGTTGTTTTAAGGAGATACTTTGTGACAAGGACTATAGGTGGAGAAGCAAGGTCTGGTGACCATTTGTTGACACCTATGTGAAGGAGTTAACGACCCCAGAACCGGAGATCCTGTTGTTGTTTCAATCAGGGTTGATGTCGTAAACACGCACACACGTAAACACGCACGCACACATGTGCGCGCCAGGTCTATGCAAGGGAGCCAATGAAGAAGAGCCTTGGGACATTTGCATGCCTTTGTCTTAACCAATGACTGTAAAGAGCGGGGCTGCTTAAATAGCTAGCTAGCGCAACATGCTAGCAGACAAACTTTGTAGCACAATGGCGTGTGATGTTTTTGTCTCCTCGTGGGCCGGCCGCAAGCAATAAAGCTTTCTTAAACTTGTTCACCGACTGACTGTGCAATGCTTGATAGATTAATATTCCTGACAGACGCTCAGGGTACAGCAGAGTCGTCTCCCATCCAACAAACACTGCTGTGTGTGCATCCGCAGTGCTCTCACTGAATGGGATGGTTTGGTTGTGATGTGTGCAGTGGTGGCCCTGCATCTGTATGGCCGGTGGTGGACCGTGGACAACGTGTTGAAGACCAGCCAGGACAGAAGCGGCCTTGTGCTGGTGGGTTTGGTTGCTCTGATATTCATGAAAGGGAGTTGTTCTGTGCTTCTCAGGTATACGCCTGGGGTGGGTAGCACCACAGGGATTGTATAAGGGAGTTGTTCCACAATGAGTCTGTTTCCGAGGTTGTTCCGTGTCACACGGTTGTATTTTCCCAGGTGCAGTCTGAGGTGGAAAGAGTGATTCTGTTCCTGCTCAGCCAGCGTGTTGGAGAGAAGCTACCGGAAGAGGAGACTGTATTCTCGCCTCACCCCAGGATGGAGATGAGTAAAATTTTCTGGCTCAACAAAGAAGCAGTGGGATTCTACACAGTCAAGCAGAAAGGTGTGACGCGTGTGTGGATGTGTACCCAGGGTTTCAAATGACTCATACGTGAAAATTCATAAGACTATTTTGCTATTTTATTTCCACTTTTCCACTTTTTAATGTTATGAAATGTTACGTTTGCAATTTGATCAAGAATTTAAGATTAGCCTACCTGATATTCACTCCTGGAAATTATATCAAGCCGTACTGATGTTTTACACATGCAAAACACCAATATATATAAAAAGTAAATTGGGGGTCCATATAAATTTATGGAATGTGTCGAATCTCCCCAGATTCCCCTCCAGAACCCCAAGTGTGTGTTTAGCCAACATAACATGTTTGTAGTGTGTATGTGTGCTGTTGTTCCATATTTAAGGTTATGCAGGTTCATAAAAATGCCATTGTCTCACAGGAAGTCTATGTGATGGCTGCACCAGTCAGAGTTATGTGCTTCCTGTCCTGGACACAGTGCTGGTGAGGGCTCATGCAAGGAGGCGTGGCCTGGGCCTGCAAATGCTTGAGGATTTCTGCTCCTCTTTTCCCAGTGAGGTGACTCTGGGAGTCAGCGCTCCAATATCAGACAGCATGGCTGCAGGTGAGTCTTATTCACATTAGATTCTCAACTCGCATTACTAGGTTTAGCTCTGTCGACCTGACCTGCTGGGTTATCATTCTATTTTCTCCAACGGAAAGTTGTCTCAAACGGGCAGCGTGAGTCGATTGCTCACCATGACACCTGTGTAACTTCAAGACCATAGGTCCGGTTAGGCGGCAATATAAATGCTGCACGGACACACGTACACTCACCCTGGTTGTTGCTCGTTAATGCTTTGAGGCAGGGGGGTGCTGCCCCTACATAAGTCCACTCTGCCACATTCAAACCTATTTCCATGTCTGGTAATCAATACCTGGTCACATCTGAGTGAGTGACTTGACTGAACTGGGAATATTGCTTTTCATAGACTTAAACTGCGTTGAATGAGTCATGCTGTTTCGAAGAGTAGAAAGTCTAATGCCACTTCTGTTTAGTGTGCAGGAAGTACCTTCAGCTACATCCCAGCCAAAGGGAGCGTCTGTATGAGGTGGAGCCCCCTGGAGGCTGGGGGCAAAGACGCAACATCTGGCTCAACATCCAGCTGCGACGATGCGCTAACGACAAGAAGAACCGAGCAGGGGAGAAGAGAGCAGGAGAAGAGGCGAGCAGGAGAAGAGAAGGAGAGAAGGAGGAGGAGGAGGGGAGGCAAACGGGGGGAGAGACAGAGGACTCAGATGTGACAGCAGCACTGTTGTCTGACTCCAAACGCATCAGACTTTTAGATCAAACCTAGAGATGAAGTCATGTATTTGGTGTCTGGAGGTGTGGTGTGGAGCCCCTGGTGGTCTGTGGTGTGATCCCTCTCTGCTGTCCTGTGACCTGGCCTTCTTTACAGGCACATAGAGAAGACAACCACACCAGACGGTACTGCTGGGGCGCCCCCGGCGCCAGCAATGTCACTCTTCATTTTTGCTGCTGCAATTTAACATCATGAGTTTGGACAGTTCTGGCATCAAGCTGATTCAAGGTCTTAGTCTATAGGCATACTTACCACTCTGAACAACATTTTTCTATTTAGATTTCACTTTCTGCCACGTTCGTTTTTCCCCACTCAAGATATTGCTGTTTAAAAGTGTGCCCCCAAAAAGTAAAAGTTTAATGTGTTGAAACCATTCATTAAATACATATTAAACAAGTGAACATGTATTAATTTGCAGCCTTGAGGTTTATATCCATGTATAAGATTTTAATAGCATAGAGGTTTGGTTATTAATGCTTGACTTTTTGACTATGGCCAACATTTAATTAATTGGGTTGGGTTTAAAAATGTGTTTAAATTTGAACATCATTGCTACTTATGCATTCAATCAATCTGCAACTTCTTGCTAGCCTTTCTCTCTCGTTGTGTTCATGACATCTGTATTGCCTTTTATGGTTATATGTTTGAATTCTTAATAGTGCTGCTCGATGGTGGTGAACACCGCCGCTCACTATTGCTGCTTTTCTCCATTGTGTATCGATACGATCCATGTTCGACCTATCGGGCTGTTAAGGAATGGCGTGCACACGCTATTATCTTAAACCTGGTTCGAATTAGTCAGATTGCTTAAGATAGAATTGGCCTTTATGAAATCGCTTTGGCCCCAATTGATTTCTTAGGTTAACTTGCAAAAAAATTAGTAAACACACGTCTTTGCTGAGCTTTTTTGCTCAGGGGAAAAGGCCTGCGGAGAAGGAGAGAATCATTTTTCAGAATAAAACGTCTTTCAGACTCTGATAATCAATTAAAAGGAAATAATGTTATTAATTCTTTTTTGTGCGGCCCGGTACGAAATGACCCATTGGTCAGGAATTGTGGTCACGATTTGACCGTGTCAAATGGGTCGACCCACCACACCTAATGGTTCGTCACCCATTAGGTGTGGAATTGTGGTCACGATTTTGCAGCCACGTTCTTGAAAATGCATTTCTGGAAATGCATTTTAATTTTCAAATTTTACATTTCAAATTGAATTTTGGTATCTATTTGTTGGGGCATGTTTTGAAAATTAAATCTCAAATGTCTATTCCTTTTTCATTTTAATTAAGTGAAAGATTGAGCACTCTTGAAGAAGAAAATTAAAATGCAAATAGGATGATTGATTACTAATTTCATTTATGAGTCAAATAATGCAGCCACATTCTTAAAATGCAAATGCATTTCTGGAAATGCATTTGCATTTGAATTTTGGTAACGATTTGCTTCCATACATTATGGCCACAAGGTGGCAACATAAATGTGCTTATTTGATCTGCAGGGATCCACTGACATGGTCCTGCATGTACCTTCAGTATCAGGGAAGTCCCAATATGCACAGCTACATCTATCCATGTGGACAGCTTAAACCTTACACGATCAATGAATCGTGATGTTGGACTGAGTCATCAATACCACTTTAGCTGATTATGTGGAAAATGTAGGTGTCTGGAGACCATTTTACCATGGAACACTCTCCTATGCATACCATTTTAAGGCAGCCCCATACCATCTGCTGTGTATTGAACAAGGAGACAAGCCTGATTGATCTGCAGCTGATCTCCAGCAGCATCTTTTACAGGAAAGGTGACCCATGCAGAGAGCAGTGCATGGGTTAACACCTGTCAATTGTAAACATTTTAGATTTCCAACCTAAACCAAATAGTACCATAAATACCAATGGGACCATTTAAGTAAGCGTTGCTGTCAGTCCTGTATCTATCAGGCAAGGTTTGTCTGCAGGTCAGGACATCATACACTCACACAAACACACAATCTTATTCACAAACTCACACACAACTGCAATCGCCCCCACTCCCCCATAAACACACATACACATACTGTACTCCCTTACACACACTTACACACCAAATAGGCTCTTCTTTATTAAGGCTGTAATGTTGTGTAGCCTTGTGTTTTATGGTGGCAGCAGACTATTAAGGCAGGTATCACCCCTAGCACAGGGGCTGATGGGACTGGGGACTGCTTAGTTAAGGGAGATGCCCATGACCGTACATTTACCATCCAGTCTCTGTATTAATGTCCAAGGACCAAGGATTTCTTCCTGGGTTTGACTGATCTATCATTCATGAACTGAAGTACAGGACTTATGCCACACATTGGCACAGTACACACTAGCTCTAGGGGGGTCAGATGGCTGAGGGGTTAGGGAGTCAGGCTATTAATCAGAAGGTTGTTGGTTCGATTCCCGGCCGTGCCAAATGACGTTGTGTCCTTGGGCAAGGCACTTCACCCTACTTGCCTCAGGGAGAATGTCCCTGTACTTACTGTAAGTCGCTCTGGATAAGAGCGTCTGCTAAATGACTACATGTAAATGTAATGTAAAAACATGACACTATCCCACATTACACGACTACACTGTGGAACACCACATAACACTACACTATACTGTGCTGCACTACGTAATAACACCACACCACACTGCAGTGGTCTTCCATCACATGTAGGGTTGGGTCCTAGATGCAGGATCATTGATAATTCCATCGCCATGACAACAGCAAGGCCAAAGCTGGCTCTCTCTGCCCAACCCCCCTTTCTGTGGAGGAGCATGGAGACCTGGGGAAGCACTGAGGGCATACATGCATTAACGCCTGACATGATGGAGTAGTGAAGGGTCTTCCTTTAGGATGACCTACCTAGAGTATAATTACAATGCATTGCTGCAGTTTGGCCCTAAGCATGATCTGTTTCTAAAGCTCCGGTGTACCACTGTTGACATTTTCTTTGCTTTTCTTCTTAATATGAATGATTTATGGAGAAGGTTTTTGTTTCGTCAGAGATTTACATTTAGTTGTTGATCTAGCAGTTTGATCCTGAACAGAAACATGACATCCCCAGATGCACTGAACAGCCGTGCTGGGCTGTTTATGGGGATGAAAGGCTGTTTTCTCTCTCTGGCTCTAAATGGGATGAGATGCTGCCAAGACGTTCCACATCAGCTCTGGTACAGTCATCATATCACTGCTGTCAAGCACACATTCACTGGGAAGCTACAGTAGCAGCATGGTGTTCCCGCTTCTGCCGTGCTAAGAGGAAGCAGTCACTTCATTATCCAGGATGGGTCCACTGGGTCCACTGGGTCCACTGGTCCACTGGGTCCACTGGTCCACTGGGTCCACTGGTCCACTGGGTTCACTGGAACTGAGAATAACGAGCCACGCCAGACGAGGAAATCATGGTGGAACAAAAAGCAAGGAGCAGACATTTTTAATGAGGGATAGTCCACTACAGCGGAGCGGGCGGCACATCGGTGTCGGCTTCCAATTCATTTTCAATGAAACCAATGAATGACGGTTTCATTGAAACAGAAACACTGTTTGTGGGTCCTAGAAGCTGCCTTGGACTGAGGCTGTTTATCTGCTGGATTCTAGAGGCAACCACATACTCGTAGAACAACAGGCTCTCAAACGGTGTAATGGAGTTTCCCATAAGAGATTCCTCTTTTCAGGTTCTATAGTACAAAGGTTGAGAGTGAATATCTCTGTGTGGCCCTGTGTCCGGGTCTGATATGAAAGGCTTCCCCGTTCTCTGCCTGTGACGGCCGGGCAGCTCTGTTGTCCTGTCTGAACACATCAAAGCGCTGAGCGGCCCTCCCAGGTGTTGAAGGATTACACCCGTTACCGCTCTGGGTTTTATCCCCCAGGACACCTTTGAAGTGGAATCTCATTCACCTGTTAGCGTTGGAACAAGCTCTGACAGCCCATAACCGGCTAAAATACTCCTGTCCTATTTCAATAATGCTGTATGTGGCTGTCAATGTGGCCCTACAGGGGTATATACCCTGCCTCTGTTGCCCTCCCCCCTCCTTCTCAACTCCATTGCAGGAAGCAGTTATGTCCCAAAAGATAACATCACTGACTGCAGATGTAAAAAGTTATTGAAATATATAATTAAACCATTATATTAATAGTTTGAATTAGGCCAATGTTTCATGGTTTTCACCGAATTGGCATGTGTAACAAGTGTAGAATTAAGAGTTCATCCAAGTCCAATCTTTTGGTTGGTTGGTTGATGTTTGGATCCCCTCAGAGCTAAAATGCCTGCCATGTTATTACTGTGTTGTTGTTGTGTTTGGGTCTATTTCTGTGGTATTTACAGGGAATCTAAGATGTGAGAAGGCAGTTCCCCCTGGGTGTCATCACCATAGAGGTGCTACTGCAGGAGCTGCTAGTCTCTCTATGGGTGCGTACCAGTAGTGTGAAATGTTTCCTTCTCTCATACACTCTGTCATTGTCTACTTTAAGGGAGGGGAAAGGAGACAAGGAGAGAAGGATCTGAGAGGATTGAGATGCAGCCCTGATGGTGGCTGTGAGTTGGCCCCTGACCCGGCCCAGCAGGTTCTGTTTGTGTGTGTATGTGTGAAGGAGTGTGTGTGGTTGTGTGTGGAGGGACAGCAGGGTACATTGCTCTCTAGACCGTTAAGAAGCCAGGCAGTAACAGATGAGCAGGTCTGGAGGGGGGGCGAGGGGGGTCAGGAGTTGGGGATGCAGCCTCCACAAGCTAACCCCCCCCCTCCCCATAGCCCCCCAGCGCTAATAGGACAGAGAGAGAAGGACACAAACATGCATCACATGCACTATCTGTACAAATGCACACACATTCACACACACACACACAAAATGAACACACAGGATGAGAGAACATCTGAATTGTACTTTCTGTAAATGTTATGCCTGGTTGGCTGAACTTCTGTGTCCTCTGCTCATAGTTTTGTACAATTCCAGTGTGATGGTGCTGACCATCCCACCAGTCAGCCTGCACTGTAGAACTGGAAAATGAATAGATTGATGCTCTGCATCCCATTGGTGTTCAGTTGCAGGTATGAGCTGCCTCCACTGTGTGTGTATGTGTGTGTGTGTAGGGTTCACCTGACTCCAGCTCCCTGGTCCAGTTGACCAGACCTCTTGGCCTAGTTGGAGAACTTGGGCCCCCTGCCAGGGAAGTGTGGGGAACTGTGAAGGGTGGAAACGAGCCTGTCAGTCCTGGTTACTGTCCAGGTCCTGACCTGGGGGTACAGATCAGCAGGGAGCGCACACACACACGCACATACACAATGTCTCAGATGGGTGTGTGTTTCAGAACCGGGTACACATGACTCAGTCATGACAGAGAGGACGCACTCCTGTGGACACGCCCCTGACAAGGCCCAGGGTCGTTTATGATTGCATCAGAGACCTGTCACTCAAAATTGCCCTTGCACCCTCCTAATGAAAGGACTTCATTGCTCCATGCGCCCCAGGGAGGTGTGAGTGTTCTGACCTCCAAGGGCTGTTGGTCAGGATGGCAGCGTTAAAGTGAAGTTTTATGAAATCCAATCTTGGTGGTCTTATAGCTCCAAATGTGAGAACGTGGAGCTTGTGGTCCTCATCTAGATAGAGAACATGGAGACCTGCCCTGTTTTCTATGTGTGTGTCCTCCACCCTCCAATCCTCCCAGAGAGCGATGACCTGCACCTGAAGCAGGGGGGCAGAGTTCTGTCGCACGGCTGCGGTGCTGCTGGTGATGTCGTGGCCCGGATGATGTTCACGCTGAGTAATGTCATTACTCTACCGCCTGGGAGGCCTGTACCTTATATAATAGACTTAGAGCGTGTCCCGAAGCTGGAGAGAGAGTAAGAGAGAGAGGTAAATAGTTGCCAATTGTATCTGCAACCCAGATAGTGTTGTGCTGTTGTGATGCTGTGTTTCCCTTGTATCCAGTGGATGTTTGTTTCCAGTCAGCTGGTGTGTTGTCTATATGAACTGGAATCTGGTAAACCAGCCCAGCCCAGCCCAGCCCTTACCCTGCAGACAGGCAGTCTCCAGCCTCCTCCTCTCTCTGTCTGCTGGTCCTGAATCCCTGTACTCTGTCCTCTGCCAAGGTCAAAAAGACACTTCCTAGAACTCTGAACACACACACACACACATGCATACATACACACACTGCCCTGTGCTCATGCATGATACATACATAATACATACTCATATACTCGACACCTCCACACTCACATGCACACACAATACGTCTTTTTCTGCACAAACTCCCCCGTCACACGATGTTCCCTCCCCCACATCCTCAGGGGGAGTTGGAAGTGAGTGTTCTCTTCCGCTGTGGCTGGTTCAGGTTACCTCTGGCAGAAAGCTTCTCTCCTCTGACCTTCACCTTGGCCTGTAGATCTGCCTAGTGCGGCAGAAACACACACACACACACACACACACACACACACACACACACACACACACTGCTCTGGTTCCACTCCATAAACTCTTGCTGCCTGGTGTGTGACAGGTGTTGGCTCACATTCAGCCTACACTGAGAGAAGGTAAACAATTCCAACAAAGACATACAGAGGATATCCTCCATGCCTCCCTCTCCTCTTCATCTCTATCCCTCCCTCTCTCTTTTCCTCTCCTGTACCCACCTTCACTCCCTTCTTCCTCTGTCCCTCTCTTTCTCCATTCTCCACTCTCTCTATCTTGCTTTCTAATGCTGTCTTCATTCCATCTCTCTCTCCCCTTTCTCTCCATGCCTCTCTCCGTCTCTCTCTCCCCTTTCTCTCCATGCCTCTCTCCGTCTCTCTCTCCCCTTTCTCTCCATGCCTCTCTCCGTCTCTCTCTCCCCTTTCTCTCCATGCCTCTCTCCGTCTCTCTCTCCCCTTTATCTCCATGCCTCTCTCCATCTCTCTCTCCCCTTTCTCTCCATGCCTCTCTCCATCTGTCTCTCCCCTTTCTCTCCATGCCTCTCTCCATCTCTCTCTCCCCTTTCTCTCCATGCCTCTCTCTGTCTCTCTCTCCCCTTTATCTCCATGCCTCTCTCCGTCTCTCTCTCCTCCCCGTTCTGTCTTTCTCTCTTTTTATCCCTGTTTGCATATGTTATCGTATTAGTGTGTGGCATGTATAGATTCCTGGTTCAGTAGTAGCTGGCTCACACAGTATTTCTTGGCAACCTGTGTTTCCTGATTGAAACTAGATATCATTATTGTTCACCATGCCTGGTAGCTGAGATTTGGTTACTTATGCTGCGCCTGTCTAACAACCTAAATACTGTTAGAACTATGCAATTCTGTTCCTTGATCTTCCGTTGTACTTGTGCACTATTTGTTTCTTTCTTTGGATAAAAGCGTCTGCCAAATGAAAACAATGTAAATGTAATGTAACACAGAGAATCTATACAGCCTGCAGATGTTTAAGTATGCCATGGTTGATAACACTCTCTGAAGAGAGTTGGAGATGTTAGTTCTACATAAAAACTGCTCGTTGCAGTTCAACCTTAACATAGAGGGCCATATCTGTCCTATGCACGCACACACACACACACACACACACAAACACACACACACACACAAACACACACACACCCTTCAGGGCTCCACAGGGGACTATTGTATCATCTGGCCCACTCGAGGGCTTTAAAAGCCATCTGACTAGCCTGTCTTATAAATACCATCCTGGACTGAGATAATGGGACTGGGCGGATAGTATATGGTTTCGGAGAGTTTGAAGGAATTTGGAGTGATTGCGAGACTGTATAGGACTGTTTAAAGGAGTTTGTGTGAGAGTGTCGACAGTGAGTGAGTGTATCAGTGTGTCGACGGTTTGTGACTGTGAGTGTATTGGTTGTGCACAGGAGTGTCGCAGTGAAGCTGGTTGCTGAACTGTGGTCGATATCAGAGCAGCCTCTCCAGCAGTGAGCTGTCACCAGGAGGGCCAGAGCTGGGGATGGAAGTTGTGTCTCTCCTCTCTACACTTACAGACATTCAGAGACCTTCTTGCACAGCCTATTTATTCTCTGCACATAGATGTGACACGCATACACACATCCTACTGAAGAGAGACCAACCTTCAAGGTGTGTATCGACCCTGGGGTGTGTCTCCTCCAGGACTGAGCTGTCTGACACAGCAGAAAGATCCAGAACGCTGGCAGGGCCATGGGAACAACCTAGAGTCCTCCACATGGATTCATGTTCCTGTAGACAGGAAGGCAGGCAGCTGAACACCAAGTTCCATCTCTGTGGAGTACTGGTGGTCTAGCCGAGGGTGATGGGAAGGTAGAGTTTAGTAGGTGTTATCTGTCTATCTGTCTCA
Source organism: Osmerus mordax (assembly GCF_038355195.1). Taxonomy (NCBI): domain Eukaryota; kingdom Metazoa; phylum Chordata; class Actinopteri; order Osmeriformes; family Osmeridae; genus Osmerus; species Osmerus mordax. Next base: position 10,016,314 of record NC_090062.1, on the reverse strand, counting down.
TCTGATCTGAGAGAGAGAGAGAGAGAGAGAGAGAGAGAGAGAGAGAGAGAGAGAGAAGAGAGAGAGAGAGAGAGAGAGAGAGAGAGAGAGAGAGAGAGAGAGGAAGAGAGAGGAGAGAGAGAGAGAGAGAGAGAGAGAGAGAGAGAGAGAGAGAGAGAGAGAGAGAGAGAGAGAGAGAGAGAGAGAGAGAGAGAGAGAGAGAGAGAGAGAGAGAGAGAGAGAGAGATGGAAAGAAAGGAGGGGAGAGTACACAGGGAGGAGATATACTTGCGGTTCTCCCTATCTCCCTTCCCATGTCCCTCGCTCTCTCACTGCCTTCATCGCTCCATATACGTGTGCTCCTCTCCCCTCTCTCTCTTCCATCTGCACCCATATCACATTCTGCTCTTCCTGCTGTGTGCTCATCCTCCGCTCCCGCTCTCCGTGCTCCGTGTTCCAAGTGCAGCTCGCTCTCCCTTCCAGTCTGAGACACGCCGTGCAAAAAGAACACGCATGTCCCGCTTATCACTCAGTATGGGCGCCACAGCACATGACTCTGCCGGGGGGGGGGGGGGGGGGGGGGGGGTTGCTGTGGAGATGTTGGAGTCAGAGCACCGCAGTGGAGTGTTGAGTTACAGCTGCAGTACTGACCCAGACGCAACAGAAACACAGGAGGACTGACAGAGAGGCAGGCGAAGTTCATGACTCCTGATGTGAATACTACTAATACTGCTAACTCACTGACCGTCACGCTGTACACCCTCTGTGCAGGCCGAAGTACCTATGTGTGTATTTGTGTTTGTGTGTTTTATTCATTCGCAGTATGCTTTTCTGTGCACTGGCTGCATGCTGTGTTTGTTATGCCTGAGAGAGAATATTGAATGAGGGTGAGAGCAATAGAGAAGGAGAGAGGTTGTGTAAGAGAAGCTGAGAGGAAAGTGAGCAAGATTGGGATAGAGAGAGTGGAAGAAATGGGGGGGGGGGGGGGGGGTAGAAGGGTGGAGGGACTACAGTCCGAGGCTAGAGGTTTAATCTGGGCAGTGTAGGGTCATGTGATTAATCCTGGCCGGAACCAGGGGCCAGTGTTATTTATGGCCAGGATAATCAACACATTTAGATGGTGGCTGCTCCTAGGGGAAATCACTATCTTAAACCAATACCCTTCAAACACACACAAACACGCACAGACACACACACACTGCAGCAGACTGTTGTGGGTGGACTAGCAGACTAGCAAGTTATAATGCATTACGCCAGCATGTCTGTGTATGTGTGTGGGGGTTACAGTTAGGGGATTGCTGGTGTTTATCTCAGTGTCAACTCGTCTTACTTCTAGAGCGAGGGCGTGGCAGGGAGGATGGTTGAAGAAGGAGGCTGAGGATGGTGGAGTTAGTGTGTGCGTCAAGGTTCCCTACTGAGGTGGAGGTAGCATGCTGTGGGTCGTGCGTCACTAAAAGCCTCCACTGACCTTGTGGCTGCTGTCCAGATGCCATAGGTCTAAAGTGTGTGTGCGAGAGTGTGTGTAGGGGGGTGGTTTTGGATGTGTTTGCTTGTGTTTGGCTGGATGGATTGGAGATTTACATGTGCGTGTGTGTATTTATGTATGTGTGTATGTCTCTATATTCCCATCACTGTACATATAAAGACAGGTTTGTAATGTGTGTGTGTGTGTGTGTGCTGACAGCAGCAATTTCTACCTTCAGTGACCTTGATCGCCAGCTGCTCACCAGCCTGTCTGCCCGGCAGGAAACTGATAGGCTACTGTACCAAGCTGGCTACTGATAGACTTCTGTACCAAGCTGGCTGCTGATAGGCTACTGGACAAAGCTTGCAGCTGATAGGCTACTGCACCTACAGTGGCTGGCAGCTGATAGGCTACAGTATCTTAATGTCAGCTGATAAGCTACTGGATCTGGAGACAGAAATCAAAATATAGAGGAAGCAGAAGCAGAAGCAGATGTAGAGGCAGAAGCCCCCATGCTGACATGCTTTATGAGAGTGCAGAGTTTGGCCTCATTGCTACAGAGTCCCTCAGCACTTATAACAAATTACAACTGCTACGTCTACTCCACAGGCTAAACCCTCCTTTTAGAGAGGAGTAGGAGAGGAGGCGAGGGGAGAGCTGGGGAGAGGACAGGGGAGGAGGGGAGGCAAGGGGAGAGGAGAGACAGTGACAGAGGAGAGTCAGAGAAAGAGGAGAGGACAGCTGGCGGAGGAGGTTCATGTCTAACTGCAGGTGTTGCAATATTTAGATATTCAGTTGCTCAACATCAGGTAAAAAATCTGGTTTAGACAAATCTACTGTGAACTAATTAAATCAATATGGTTCACTGGATTAAATGTTTAGATTAAATAATGTTCTAAAGCAGTCCACAATGAAGGGACAACATGAACATATGACAAAGAACTACTCAGCAAAAAACAATCAAACATTGATCAAATTGTGTCTCTCTTTCTCTTTCTGTCCCTCTCTCCATTTCTCTCCCTCTGTGTGTGTGTCTCTTTTTCTCTTTAATAAATGAGATGGAGCAGGCATAGACTCTGTTAACCTTTAAAGGGTTAAGGCCCCTCCCTCAGGGTCTGAGTGGCTTCAGAGAGCCTGAGGGGTAGATCACACACACACACACACACACACACATGCACATGAACACACACACATATATAGACACACCTGGACACAAAGCTTTTAAGTCTGATCTTCCCCCACTGTCCTCTTCGCTCTGTGACTTTGAGGAGTGTTCAGACACTGTTCATGACATTGGAATCCTGAATCAATACCATCGGAATTCCCTGAGGACTTAAGGATTCTTGTGAAGAATCCTTAAGTCTCCTCTCATCTTCTGACCTCTAAACCCTAAAAGTCCTTACCCCTTATCCCTTACACTGAGGTTTAGTTGTGTACAGTAGGTAAACTGTGTAAACACAAACGCCCCCTTGGTAAAAACACAAACACACACGTAGCCACACACATTGGTGGTTTTGTTGATCTTTCTAATGAGAAGAAAATAAGAGGTGTGCTAAGCTTACTAGTCGGCAAGTCCACAGATCACTAATTCTCCCCAACAGGCCTGGTAGATAGGTTAGGACAGGGCTAGGCAGGACAGGACAGGACAGGGCTAGGCAGACAGTGTTGGCTAGAATGGGCTGGCTAGGCTAGACTAGGCAGACAGTGTGGGCAGGTTAAAGAGATTAAATCAAGGTTAATGAGTCACATGACATCATCCTTCCAGCTCTAATGAAAACCAGTTGACTTCTTTTTGCCTGATTGACTGACTGACTGAGTAGGTCATGTACAATTATTTTGCGTCATGATATATAGGTTTCTTTTGGAGCAGTTTTTCTGTTTTCACTCCTGTCCTCTACTATTTGACTGCCTGTTTGCTGTGACTCATAGTGAAACCCCTCCTCCCTCCATCCCATCCTCCCTTCCTCTGTCCCTCCATCCCCTCCCCCATCCTCGTCAGAGGGGTGTGGAGACCCTGGCTGGAGCGCTCCATAACCAGGATCAGTCATGTCTCCATACACCCTCCTGGAAGGCTTATATTAAGCTGCATATGTTCTCTCCTAAGAAACAGACACACATACACATACAATCTCATGTGGCCTAATGAGATACTGAGATTTATTCATTAGTCAAGAGGCTTTCTCATTCAGTCAACCAAATACACTCTCTCCCTCTCCCCTCTCCGTGTCCTTCTCCGCCTCCCTCTTGTGCGCTCTCTAGAGCTCTGTCTTTACCTCGCTCTCTCTATCGGTCCCCACCTCCCTCTCTCCCCGACTCCCTCCCTCCCACCTACTCTGCTCTCCCTCACTCTACCCTGCTCTCCCTCACTCTACCCTGCTCTCCCTCACTCTACCCTGCTCTCCCTCTCTCTACCCTGCTTTCCCTCTCTCCCTCCCTCTCTCTCCGATTGAACACACACTCGCTCTCTCCTCTCGTTCACACACGGATATTCCGGGGCTGCTGTTGTAGCCTCTCTCTCTCTCTACAGCTCTCTCCTCACTCCTCCTCTCTTCTCCACGGAAACCCGCAGTTCTCCGTGGTCACCAAAACAGAGATGAGTGACTGAGTTCCCCTCGATGGATTAGCCTGCTATTCTGAGCCCTAATGAGATTATCCTGGTATGGCTGAGGCTGTCCGTAGCCCCGGCGTGGTACCTTCCCCTCAGTTGCTCCGGGAGACCCTCCCTTCATCCCACAAGTCTTCCGCCACCAACGCCGGCGCTGCTGGAAATGGCGTTGTGAAGCTGCAGAGGCTGGAGGAGGGTCTGGATGACAGGCAGTGAAGAGACTCACCTAGGGAGGATCGCTCTGTGGAGACCTACCAGTAGCAGTAGCAGTAGCAGCAGTAGCAGTAGCAGTGGTAGCAGTGGTAGCAGTGGTAGTAGAAGTGGATCAGGACAACATGAGGTACCAGAAATACATCACCGTGATGCAGATGGCCATGGGGGTGACGGCCTCCAACAAAGACAACTGTATACCTCCTAAGAGACAGCTGTGGTGAGTAGGGGCACAGTGTGTGGAGACCACACTGCGTGTGTGGGAATCATGGTGTGGCAGCGTGTGTGGCTGTGTGGAACATTGTGTGGTGGGAGAGCATTGGGTGTGTGTAGCAGTGTGTGGGGTGTAACACGTGTCTGTGTGGCGGTGTGTGTGTGTGCGTGTGAAGCAGTGTGTGTGTGTGCGTGTGAAGCAGTGTGTGTGTGCGTGTGCGTGTGCGTGTGAAGCAGTGTGTGTGTGTGTGTGTGAAGCAGTGTGTGTGTGTGTGTGTGTGTGTGTGTGTGAAGCAGTGTGTGTGTCAGCATGTGTATGTATTACAGTGTGTGTGAAGCAGTATGTGTGGGAGTATGTGATTGATGCCATGGAGGAGGTTGGAGTAGAGGAATAGGAGGGTGGTGTGTTTAGGATAATAACCATGTGTCTCTTTCCAACCTTGTGGCAGAGAGAGAGAGAGAGAGAGAGAGAGAGAGAGAGAGAGAGAGGAGAAGGAGGCAGCGAGGAAAGAGAGACAGAGGGGAGAGCTTACAGCTATTGTTCTGCTTCGACAGCACAATTAGCTTGTTTGCTTTGTTGTCAAGAAGAGGGAGCTTTCTCAGTCCTCTCTCTCTCTCTCTCTCTCTCTCTCTCTCTCTCTCTATCTCTCTCTCTCTCTATCTCTCTCTCCCTGAGCAGCTGTTGTCAGGAGTGCGTACCTCTTCTTTCTGTGTATTTGTTAACCATCGCCTCTGTTTCAATCAAGACCCAGTGGTCGAAGGAGGGGGGGGGGGGGCAGAGCACTCTGTGATGGAGTGTGTGTGCTGAGTGTACTGAGATGTGTGTGTGAAACATAGTTGTGTTTTGATTTTATGGATGCGTTTTTTTACATAATTTGTAACTGAGGGTGTCATAACTGAGCAGCTCCGCACACAGACAGGCAGACAGACAGACAGACAGGCAGACAGACAGGCAGACAGAGAGGTAGACAGACAGACAGACAGACAGACAGACAGACAGACAGGCAGACAGACAGAGAGGCAGACAGACAGACAGATAGACATGCAGACACAGAGGAACGCAGGTAGGAAGACAGACAGGCTGACAGACAGACAGACAGACAGACAGACAGACAGACAGACAGACAGACAGATAGATAGATAGACAGGTAGGCAGGCAGGCGGGCAGACAGGCAGGCAGGTAAGCAGGCGGGCAAGAAGACAGGCAGGCTGGTCGAGAGACAGACAGGCAAGCAGAAAAACAGACAGATGGACAGACAGACAGACCGAGAGGTTTAAAGGTTCATTAGAGAGACACTGGCGCCAGCTAATTCCACAGGATTGAGAAGTGGTCAGCTGACAGCCAGACAGACACTGAGATGGATGGAGGAATGAACCTTGCCCCAGAGGCTTAGAGAAGAGGACTGACTGCGTGTGTATGTGTGTATGTGAGAAAGCGAGTGTGTGTGTTCCTCGCCACTGGTTGTGGTGTGTGTGTGTTGTGAACTGTCTTGTCAGTGTTGTAGTCAGTGAGCCTAGTGGTGGCCAGGGTTATTATTGTGACGTGGTTCCCTGAAGAAAAGTGCTTGGGGGAGGGGGGAAGGGGGGGGGGCAGTCCATGCACTGAATGTACTGAGTATGTGTGTGTGTTGTCTTTATGGTGGTGAGGTATTGAATTATATTATGTGTGTATGTGTGAGGGAACTGTCCTCTGTTGTGTAGCCAGATGTCAGCCCAGCCTGGTGTTGTTCTCTTCCTGGTTAATGATGCATGAGCTCAACGTCCAGCCCCCACTCCGCACACACACACACCTTTGTCCCCCCCTTTGAGCCCATCAGACTGTGGTTCTCCAGCTCACCGACCAGGCTCCGACCTCTCCCCACCATCACCATCACAACTTGTATCTCACACCTCTGTCACACACACACTCATGCCCCTTTTATACACACACTCCAGTCCCTGTCTCACACACACATACACATACTCTTGTCCCTGTCACATACATACACACACTCACACTCTGAAAACACACCTTTCCAGTCCTGCCCCAATGACCCTGCTCTAAAATCCGCCACTCTGATGAAAGTAAACAGTGGTGTGTGTGTGTGTCCAGTATGTAGTGTATTGCATGCTGATTTTGGCTGGGTGGTTTTCTGTAATCTCCTCTCCCCTGGTTTATATTAGTAAAAGGAACAGATTACACTGGCTTCATGGAGCCTGCTACCACACACACACCACCACACACACACACACAGAGCAGTGCCTAACCTCCCACTCCCCCCCCCCCCCACACACACACACACACAGACCTCAGGGGTACTTGAATAAGGCGGCAGAAAATGCGTTGTAAGTGGGCTTAGCTGCCACAGCAGGCTCCTCCTGGGGAGGTGTGTGTATGTGTGTCTGTCACCACAGTAGGGCAGCCAGGGATAAACTCGACTTGTGTGCACTGAGGGAACTTCCCTGGTCTGCATCTCTCCCTCTCTCTCTCTTTCTCTCTCTCTCTCTCTCTCTCTCTCTCTCTCTCTCTCTCTCTCTCTCTCTCTCTCTCTCTCTCCCTGAGATCTGACAGGTGAAGACAAGATGGCGGCACTTTCTTTAATGTGATGATTTTACATTTAAGCCTAATGGGTGCTGGAGAGACATGGAGGCAGGAGAGGGATCAGAGGGAAGGATAAATGAAGGGATGACATGAGGGGGGAAGGGAGAGAGGGATGACTGGAAGGGTGACAGGAAAGGGATGACAGGAGAGGGGGAAGTAGAGGGGGATAACTGGAGGGATGATGGCATCATTGAGGTCTATCAGCCACACCGCCGGCCACACCCTGACGACCAGCGGCCGTGACGGCCAGTGGCCGTGACAACCAGCTGCCTTGACGGTTGGAATCTGTGAGTCACACGCTCTCGGACCGCTCAGAACCCAGGCTGTCATGACGACGAGCAGAGGGCTGACAAGATGGAACCCTTCAGCACACTTCTGCCGATACTGTAGGACACAATTCAAGCGAGGAGGGGTGGGGGGAGTTGGAGGGGGCGGTGAGAATATGAAGAGAGAGGATGAGAGAATACTGTTTACAGTACAACCACTGAATTCTAGTATCATTTAGATGTCTAATGTAGTGCTAGAGTACTTTCACTCACTTCATGATCGTGCCCTGCAGCTGTTCCTCCTGGTGTGTTTGGCTGTGTGTGTTTGTGTGTGTTTGTGTGTGTGTAGGGGTGGGGGTTGCAGTGGTTTGCCTTCCTCTCACACAGCTGGGAAGCAGCAGATGTTCCAGTCTTTTACTGTACTTGTTTGGCTCAACCTGGGCTGACAAACCTCACTGTCCTGTGAGCAGTGCTAGCAGTGCTAACCTACTGCAATGACCTGTCCTGTGAGCAGTGCTAGCAGTGCTAACCTACTGCAATGACCTGTCCTGTGAGCAGTGCTAGCAGTGCTAACCTACTGCAATGACCTGTCCTGTGAGCAGTGCTAGCAGTGCTAACCTACTGCAATGACCTGTCCTGTGAGCAGTGCTAGCAGTGCTAACCTACTGCAATGACCTGTCCTGTGAGCAGTGCTAGCAGTGCTAACCTACTGCAATGACCTGTCCTGTGAGCAGTGCTAGCAGTGCTAACCTACTGCAATGACCTGTCCTGTGAGCAGTGCTAGCAGTGCTAACCTACTGCAATGACCTGTCCTGTGAGCAGTGCTAGCAGTGCTAACCTACTGCAATGACCTGTCCTGTGAGCAGTGCTAGCAGTGCTAACCTACTGCAATGACCTGTCCGGTGAGCAGTGCTAGCAGTGCTAACTTACTGCAATGACCTGTCCTGTGAGCAGTGCTAGCAGTGCTAACTTACTGCAATGACAGGCGACAATAAACTAGGCTAGCTCTCCTGTTACAGTACCATCTTTTGGTTGATTACGTTTAAGTTCTATTATTTCTTGTTTCTCATTTAATTCCTCAGTCTGCTATCGTTTGTAAATGGTGATTCGCTTTATTTTAGTGTGTGTATGCATGATGCATGTGTGTGTTTTGTATGTGTGTTTAAGTGTGTGTATGTGTGTGTGTGTGTTCCTTCCAGCCAGTGTCTGGCCATTCAGACATCCCAAGTCTCTCGGAAGTTCCGGGAGTCTCCCACATTTCAATAGCGGCTCCCGGACGCCCGCAAATGCTATACAATCTCCCGGAATTCGGGGACTTTGTATTTAGAGCGAGCGCAAGACTGTGCAATGGTCATTTATGGTCGAAACAGGTGCATATCGCGCGTCCCAATTGCGTCCCGGGGGGGGGTGTATGTGTACGTGGTGGTTGAGGGGGGTACGTCATGCGTGTGGATTGCGTCCCAGGGGGGGCGCAGGTTGGGAAGTCTGGGCCATTGCTCCTCCACCTCTCCACAGGGGGTCAGTCTGAGTTGAGGAGTGTATGTGTGTGTGTGGGGTTGCAGCATGTCTGCTCATGATTCCGCCAGGAGTGTCTGACAGGATGGATGAGTCCCACTCCCACCTGCTGGTAGTGAGAGCAGAGAAAAGAAAGAGAGGAGAGAGAGAGGAGAGAGAGAGGAGAGAGAGAGGAGAGAGAGAGAGGAGAGAGAGAGGAGAGAAAGAGGAGAGAGAGAGGAGAGAGAGAGGAGAGAGAGGGGGGGTTCTGTTTGATAGGAGGAGTTTCTTTCACCTCTGTCTTATAGTTCATACACATACAGAATTGACACACACTCACACACAATGAAAGGATCCCAAATGCATACACACACACAGTGCACGCACACACTCACAATGTCAAACACATAGCGGTGATCTCTGAAGTAAGGCAGAAAGAGAGCTGGTAATACATGCTGAGCCCAGATTAAATAGCTTTTTTCAGGGCAATATGTATTTCCAGAATATATATAAAAGCCTTTTGTTGCTGGATAGTCATGCCCTTGACTGACATTCTTTCTGCTTGAATCAAATTTTGTAAAGTAATACATTTTTGGAAGAACAGCCCACGGCGCAACATGTCTACTTCTTTTATGGCACACGGTATATTGTCATAATAGTATCAACAAATCAGATATTTAAAAAGATTGTGAACTATGTTAAGGTATAAAGTATTGATAGTCATAGTTTGTATTTATTGGGCCAGTGTGTAATTGTGATAGATTGAAAAAGCTTGCTATTAGATGTCAAGTTGTATGTTTTTATGAAGATGGATTTTGGGTAATGTATTTTTTGTTTTGAGAGTCTGTGATCCTGTTCTGTGCTGCAAGTGTTTGGAAAATGTTAATTCTTGACAGTATTTGCTCAAGCAAGAAAACTGGATACTAAGGAACCTAGACATGGGCTTTGATTGGAGCGTTAGATTTTATATGCAAACATTTTAAAGATCCTATGTTCTGGTGTGAGTATGAACAATGGGTGGGGGTGGTTGTGTTGTTGTGGTATTGTGCTGTTGTGTGCTCCATTGCATAACAAGTATTCAGGGTCAGGGTGAGGTAATCAGTGAAGGTGTGTAGCTGACCTCTCATATCCTGAATCGAGAGGAGCAGAGAGGAGAGCCTCTATTTTGGGCTAGACCCTCATGTAATATTCAACACCCTCACCTCTCACTAGCCTCACTCCCGACCTCTTATTTATTTAATTCTTTCCCCTCACAGTAAGTTGAGGCATTGTTTGTTGTTGAGGTGCACCAGGGACAGGGACGGTCAGGTTGTTGTCAGTGTACTCTGCTGCCCATCCTACCCCCCCTCCTCCTCTGTCCTCCAGGGTGCTGGGGGAGGGAGGGGGGCCACTCAGGATCTGCAAGGCCAGCAGGTTTACATCAGATTCATTGACTTGGCTGGACCTGGCTCCATATATCTATCTGAGCTCAGACATCAGCAATAATACACACTCCTGGAGGAAGATCCTCCGCTTGTCCCCCTGAAGTTCTTGTCACGACGTGTTCCAACTAGAATCATTTCACACAGTGTTCCTGACACAGCTAAACAAGTCTGTTTGGAAACTTTAAATTAGATCGACCAGTCCGACCAGGAACAACTCATTCTTTATTTAATAATTAATTTTTATTGGCATCAATATTTCCTTTCCTCTCTTCTTGTCTGCTCTGCTCTCCTCTCAGCTCTCCTCCTCTCCTCCAGTTTTGTGTGACATTTCGAGAAGGTCATGGTTGATATCATCAGGGTTGCTGTACATCAGGGTAGAACAACTGGCCCGTCAGCATGGCACAGGGTTTCCTGTGAGGAGTATGTTGTATGGCTTTATGTTGTATGGCTTTGTGTACATCATTCACAGGCTCACAAATATTTTGTTTTGTTACGAACACACTATCCCTATCTTTCACCAGTATAACCAACCTATTGTTAGCCATGTCTGTTATTACCACCTTATTGTTAGCTATCAATGTTATAACCACCTCATCATTAGCTGTTCCTCTACCCTCTTGTTGAACCCACAAAGGATCTGTGCTGCTGGCTGTGTGAATGAAACCAGGCTCAGAGGCAGCCTGTGACTCCAGATTAACAATATCTTTCCAGATTGACTGTGTGTGTTTGTGTGAGTGTCTGTGTGTATGTGTATACTGTACTGTATGTACAGTGCCAGTGAACGTGTTTGTGAGTGTTTCGTGTACACATAGATTTTTTGAGAGAAAGAGAGTGAGAGTATGTGTGAGTACGTGTGTGTGTGTGTGTCTGTGTGTGTGTGTGTGTCTGTGTGTGTGTGTGTGTCTGTGTATGGCCTGGCTTTAAGAGTAAATCCCATGCAAGCTAGAGCAGTGGCGAGGTCATGATGTGGGAGTGGAGCCCAGCTCTCCATCAACCCTCACACACACACAAACACACATACATACACACAGACATAGACACACATACACACACAAACACACACACACAAACGCACAGCTCAGTATAGAGAACTTTAGAGAACTAAGTCTCCTAGACCTCTTTGATTAATGATGCTACGGTCTTTGTGGCTAGACACTCACCTTGTGTTCCCTAGTAAAGCAGTTAACAGCCAACGGTATAATAATAACACATAACAATAGCATGTGCTAGGGCAGTCATCAGAGAATGAGCAAGTTGAACTCAATACAGTTTAGAGTCGGTTCAGGCTGTACCACATGATAATTAGGGTGCTTGATTTAACTTATACAGATGATGAATCCAACAGCTCAATCCAATCAGTGGCCAGCTGTGAGGTTAATCAAACACCCTGATAGCTTTCGGATGGCCATAGTAAGTGAGCCAGGTCCAGGTATCTAGACATGGGGTGCAGAGTGGGGTGAGCTGTTGTTGTTATTGATCGGCCCCTAATAGGAGCGTCCTCTGATCCAGACCGTTTAGGCTCTGAGATCCGGGGATGGACGCAGCCTGAGTGCTGCGGCAGGTGGAAAGTGCTTACTGCCTGCCGTGACAATACCTGAATAAGTCATCATTCACTCCTGGGGGGGTGGGGTGGGGGGGCGTCAGCACTATTGTATTGCAGTAATGTCCCTAAAGCACTCTATGTCCCCCTTTCCCCCCACACACTAGAACATGTTCTTCTTTCTCACTCCCTCTCCCTCTCTGGAACAGTGTGTCTGTGTTAGGAGTCTTTCTCTGGAACAGTGTGTCTGTGTTAGGAGTCTTTCTCTGGAACAGTGTGTCTGTTTTAGGAGTCTTTCTCTGGAACAGTGTGTCTGTGTTAGGAGTCTTTCTCTGGAACAGTGTGTCTGTGTTAGGGGTCTTTCTCTGGAACAGTGTGTCTGTGTTAGGAGTCTTTCTCTGGAACAGTGTGTCTGTGTTAGGAGTCTTTCTCTGGAACAGTGTGTCTGTGTTAGGAGTCTTTCTCTGGAACAGTGTGTCTGTGTTAGGAGTCTTTCTCTGGAACAGTGTGTCTGTGTTAGGAGTCTTTCTCTGGAACAGTGTGTCTGTGTTAGGAGTCTTTCTCTGGAACAGTGTGTCTGTGTTAGGAGTCTTTCTCTGGAACAGTGTGTCTGTTTTAGGAGTCTTTCTCTGGAACAGTGTGTCTGTTTTAGGAGTCTTGTCAGGCAGCTCACTGAGGCATGAGACGTGTCCAGGGTGTCTTCTACTGGTTATACTGTAGCTACAGGAGAGGAGAGCAGAGCAGAGGAGTGGAGAGGAGGAGGTAGGTGTGTGTAGCCAGAAGTTTGAGCCACTTCCTTTCTCTGCTCTGCCATCAGCCTTAATAATGAAGTAGTAGCGGATGCAGACCTAGGACTCCTCCCCATGCTGATGTTAAACCACAGACACAGTACACGCACACACGCAATCACACACACAAACACACATGCACACGCAGGCAGGGAGACAAATGTTTCAAGTTCAGCACGAAAGAAGAGGTGGGTTGTAGCCGAGAGGGGAAGAAGATTTGTCTGTCCATCATGGAGGCCTGCTAGCTTGCCGGGATGTTGCCGTGCCGTTGCCATGGCGTGCTGGGTTGTACTATGTCGTGCTGTACTGTACAGTCCCACTAAATGTACCACATGTCCAACTGCATCCATCAAGGAATCAATGTGTGCTCTGCTTCATGCTGCTTTGAATGGAGATACAGGACAGTTTCCCCTAGGGGTAAACAAAGTTAATGTTCCATACTAACACGGAACCTCTCTTTCTGTCTCTCTCTGTCTATTTCTCTCTCTATTTTTTCTCTCTCTCTCTCTCTCTCTCTCTCTCTCTCTCTCTCTCTCTCTCTCTCTCTCTCTCTCTCTCTCTCTCTCTCTCTCTCTCTCTCTCTCTCTCTCTCTCTCTCTCTCTCTCTCTGTCTCTCTCTCTCTCTCTCTCTCTCTGTCTCTCTCTGTCTCTCTCTCTCTCCCATCTCCCTCTCCGTTTCTCTCCTGTCATCTCAATTCGCCCCCTCTCTCTGTCTACTATAGGGTGACCCCCATAGATGGAGCTACAACCTCCACCGGGGCTGCGGGGGCCGGGGCAGGGGCCGGGGCCGACCCTCTAGGTGCTACAGGAGGCTGTGGAGCCATGGGGGCCAGCTCCACCCTCTCCCTGCCCGTGACCCAGGGCAAGCCCTCACTGAGGCGCATCAAGGGACGCATTCACCGCAGCAAGAGCCTGGACAGCATCGACCTGCTCGACTCCAATGTGAGTACTGCCACCGGTGGCCTGGAGGTCATTCTGTGTGAGGGTCCACGAGCTAACACACAGCCAAGTCTGCAGATCAGTGTGCTTTCTGTGAGGTACACAGCAGGTTTTATCCCTGTCTTTTGAGTCTGTAGACCTGTTTGCTTGTGTGTGTCTAACACTGCAGAGCCAGCTGAACAGGTAGGTCATCTGTCCCAGTGTGAATCACACATACTGGAGGGTCAATAACCCTGACATGTTATAAACATCAACACTAACGATATGACAGAAACAAACCCCAAATGATGCCGATTTATTTGGAGTCTGCAGTTACAGTGCTCAGCTGCAGTCTGGGGACTAATGAACATTATTCACACAATAAAATATCAATCTGCTTTAATGGCTTCTATTTATAGTCTTTTTAGTTTGTAAGAGAGCTCTCCAGGGGTGCTGGGAAAAACAAAGGCACCCCTTAGCTAAGGGCACCATGAGGCCCCCTGGGTAGGCTGTAGTACAGACAGTTGGTTTAATGCTGCTGGATGGGCTTTCCGGTCTCCTCATTTTTGAGACTGTGTTGAGCCTTGACTGTGACAGGATTTCTCAAACAAACGCTTACACACACAAACACACACACACACACTGTTTGTATCTGAATTAGAGCATGTTTAGGGAGAATCATAATGTGGTTGTGAGAGTGTGTAGAGTTTAAAGTTAAGCACATTTAAACATGAGTTTTGGTGTCCTCTATCCAGGTGGAGATGACTCTCTCTGAAAGCTCTGTGTGTGTGTGTGTGTGTTTGTGTGTGTGTGTGTGTGTATGTGTGTGTGTGTGTTTGTGTGCTTGTATGTGTATGTGTGTGCTAGTAAAAATCAGGGTAACCGTGCATTAGTGACAAGTTGGCATGCTTATACCTCATAAACTGGTGGTTGTGCACCCATCCGCTAACTACATTACACGCTCACACATACACACACACACACACTCACACATACACACACTACAAGCCTTTCACATGAGTACACATGAGCTGACCCGAGTAGTTCCCCCGCCAAACCACGCTGCCCCCAACACACACAAATACACACACACCAGCCAGATAGCAAGGCTTGGTTGAAGCAGCTTAGCTCTTCATTATCAGATTACAGCCCTTTATCAGTCTCCCTCCACACACACACAACACAGGGGTCGCAGAGACATGAGGATGCTAACTCTGTGAGGGTTACCTGGGATTGGTGTGCGTGTGTGTTGTTAGACTGTTTGGGCCTCCTCTAGGCCCCACCCACACAGAAACACAAACACAAGCACACGGCATACCCCAGTTTGACAGATAATGTTTCCTGGCAGTTTTTATTTTAGTCTTGTCAGTTCTGAGAGCTCCAGACTTGGTCTCCAGGCGGGGGGGGGGGGGGGGGGGGGAGGGGGGGGTGGCCACTGTGTTTGTGTCTCCAGGCGGGAGACATGGGCAGTCTCGTTAGGATGAACCCACTATAACCTTGTAAACACTGTTGAGATCTTCCACATTTAAAGTTACCCAAGACTACTGAACAGGAGAAAGGGAGGCGAGATGAGGTGAAGAAAGAAGAGGGGAGGGGGAGAGGACAGGAGAGGGCAGGAGAGGGCAGGAGAGGGCAGGAGAGGGCAGGAGAGGACAGGAGAGGGCAGGAGAGGGCAGGAGAGGGCAGGAGAGGGCAGGAGAGGGCAGGACATGAAGGTTGTGAACTCAGGGGACAGATTAGATCTATGAAATTACTGTCCCATTAAGGAGATGAGGAAGAGAGAGAGAGAGGTAGAAAGGGGGGAGAGAGATGGCTGACTGTGGCATGTAAAAGCGGGGTTGAAAAATGACTTGTCAGAACATAAATTAAATATAGATGAGAGATTGACAGCAGACGTGCCGGGGAGGAAGAACAGGTGAATGAGAGAGAAAAAGAACAAAAAAAGACAGATGAAAGAGAATGAGTACATCATTGATCATGACATCCCTTCTCCATCCCTCTATTTTTCCATAATTTCACACCTGTTTTTTTGTTAAGTTTTTTTCTGAAGAGGAGAAAAGTCTGAAGTTATTTCCATACAGCCCTTCTCCCAATCCCTCTGAAATGTGAATATTTTATATGTGTGGTGGTTAAGAAGCAGGTGCACTGTATTCACTCTGTACATAGACCCTTGACTACACTACAGGGTGAACACAGGCCGTGTGATCTTTATGCATGCCAATTAGACGTTAACTTTAGCACTAACATCTAGCTAATGCCTTCAGGAGTTTACGCATTGGCAAGTTAACTGTAGGATTAGCATTTTGCTAATGACCATAATATTTTAGCAAAGTCACATTAGCAGTATGGTTGGAATCATTTCCTTTCCCTGCCTCAGACCACGCAAATACAGCCACTCGTGGAACGCACATCCATGAATAATTAATAAGAGAAATGATCTACTCCATTATGCATCATTTTTTTTGCCATTGCAGCTCTTTCTGTAAATGTTGAAGGAGGAATGGGAGGGTGGGAGGGAGTGGGGAGGAGAAGGAGGTGCGGGAGAATGAGGAGCAAGATTGGGGAAAAGGAGCAGTGGGGAGGAGGAGGGGGAGGACGACGGAAGGGGAGGAGGAGGGAGGGGGGGGTTCAGTGTGAGACGAGAATGTGAGAAGACAGGAGGATGACTGACCCAAACACAGAGGCTGGTGACAGAGAGGCTGCAGGAGGGAGAGGCTAGATGGAGGGCGAGGCTGGATGAGGGAGCCGTTGGGGGAGGGAGAGAGAGAGGCTGGGGGAGAGAGTTGCGGGGGGAAGGACAGAGACTGGGGGAGGGAGAGATGCTGCGGGAGGGAGTGGCTGGGGGATGGATAGAGGCTGGGGGAGGGATAGAGCTTGTGGAAGGGAGTGAGAGAGGCTATAGGGAGGTAGAGAGGCTGGGGTAGGTAGAGAGGCTGTAAGGAGGTAGAGAGGCTGGGGTAAGTAGAGGCTGGGAGGTGGATGAAACCAAGGACAGTGTGACTGGAGGAGAAAAAAGAATAGTGATAAAGGATTGAGAGCATTTTAGAGAGGAAGAGAAAAAAAGCGTGAGAGGGGTGAGCAAGGGCGTGAGACAAAGAGAGAGAGAGAGACAAAGAGAGAGAGAGAGGAGAGAGAGAGAAAGGGAGAGAGAAAGAGAGGGATAGAGAACATTTTAAAAAGGAGGAGAGTGTTGAGTGATGGATTAAAGAAACAGGTGATGAATGAGAGGGATGAGTGGAGGGTAAGACAGCAGGGGGTGGGTGCAGAGTGCTGGAATAGATGAATAGATCACACACACACATACACACACACATACGCACACACAAATGAATTCAGACCCAGTGATAACTCACAGTCTCTCTACTGGAGCACACTATAAACTGATCTACAGTACCAAGTCATTCATCTCCATCTCACCTGAGGAAAACTGTGTGTGTGTACGTGTCTGTTTGTGTGTAGGTGTAGAACCAGGTTAGATGAGAGAAGTGCTGCCTAAGATGATTATCCAACACCATCAGTCCCATTAACCAAGTGACTCAACCATTCAAAGCATCCAGCTAGACTAGTCTCTCTGTATGTGTGTGTGTCTGTGTGTGTGTGTGATTCTGTCGTGTCAGAGGCCCAGCTGTGCAACAGTCAAGTGCCTTGGCTGCTGGGTAGTCCTGCATGCACACACACACACACTTATGCTATAATTATTATAGCATTGTTGAAACTCATTCACTTGACTTTGTTTAGCGTGTCAGTGTGTATGCGTGTGCATGCATGTGTGTGTGTATGTGGTTCTCTTTAATTCGGCCTAGATGGAGAGACACAAGGGGTGAAGAACATGACCCAGCCATGCTAATGATTGTCCTTGATCATCTCTCTCCTCTCTCTCTCTCTCTCTCTCTCTCTCTCTCTCTCTCTCTCTCTCTCTCTCTCTCTCTCTCTCTCTCTCTCTCCTCTCTCTCTCTCTCTCTCTCTCTTCCTCTCCTCTCTCTCTCTCTCTCTCTCTAGATCACTCTCTCTCTCTATATATATATATATAGATCCTCTCTCTCTCTCTCTCTCTCTATAGATCTCCTGTCCTTCCCTCCTTCCTCTTCTCTCTGACCTCCATTTCTTCTCACTTTTCCCCTCGTACTCCCTTTCCTCCCCTCCTCTCTCTCCTCCCTTCCTCCTCCCTCTCTTCTCATCTCCTCCTCTCAATGATGCTTTAGAGACATACACATATTCATATGATGGGAAGTCAGTTCTGTAATTATATACAGCATCCCTGCACAATGTGCTGGCCTTAGTATGTAATGTGAGTGGTGTGTGCATTTGTGTGTCTATATGAGTATGTCCTCTGGGACAATATTGATTGGTCACATTAGCTAGTCTGCTGGTCAGCAGTTCTCAATCTGGGATGGGGTTTGGGAGGAAGATGGAGAACTGTAGGAGTGGAAAGGTAGAGGAGAGTGGTTACAGAGAGAGGGTAAAGATAGAAGTATGAGGAGAGGAGATAAGGTCAGAGGTTAGGGAAGAGGATTATTACAGATAGAGAAAGAGAGAGAGAGAGAGATAGAAAGAGAGAGGAGGAGTAATGGGTAGGGGAGGGGTTGTGTGGGTACTGGTGTTTTTATGAGAGCTGTGAGCACAGCCCCACCTAACAGAGCCTGGAGAGATTGAACTGGACAGGGTTGATTGAGTGTGTGTGTGTGTGTGTGTGTGTGTGTGTGGTGTGTGTGTGTGTGTGTGTGTGTGTGTGTGTGTGGGTGTGTGTGTGTGTGTTGTGTGTGTGTGTGTGTGTGGTTGTGGAAGTGAGTGCATGTGTGTGTGTGTGCTGATCAACTTGAGTTCGCTGTCTCCCAGCTAAACCATTTAGTACAAAACACAGCTAGAATTAATTGTATTGATCAAAGTGTACTGACTGACCCTGTGTGTCAATGTGTGTGTTTGTGTGTGAGTGTATGTGAGTGGGTATCACCAGGGTCGTAGCTACATGATATACCCCTCCTCTGAGAGGCTGTTGCTAGGCTGCGAGGGTGACTGCCTGTGATTGGTCCGTCTAGCTGGGATGGATGTTCTCAGCAGTGATGAGGAGTTCTCAGCATGTTGCTGGAGATAGAGATGAAGCTGGGAACCAACGCAATGGGAATCTTGGTGTTGAGCTACATGGTTGTGTGTGTGTGTGTGTGAGTGTAGCCGTGACAGCCATGTCCAACCGGATGGATTCTCAATGCCAGGATTTCAGTCTTTTTCTCCTGTTTCCATGGCAACACACCATTTACAGCACAGGGTGTTGGGTGTTGAGAAAGAAAGAGAGATAGAGATAGGGGGAGTGATGAGATCAACAGATAGAGACAGGGAGGGAGGGGGAGCCAGAGTGTTAGATGTTTACCTCAGACAAGCCTCCCAGAATCAGTGTTCTCTTACAGGAGGGAGGAGGAAGATGTGTATGGCCAAATTGAGGGAGATGAAGAGAGAGAGAGAGGGTGGATAGAGTAAGAGAAATACTAAGGTTAAGTATCATCATACATCATACATGTCGTATCGAGCATTATTATTTATCTCAGGCCTCAGAGGAGCTTCCTTTCGCACCTCATTGTGAATATAGACCTCCTCATCTCTCCCTACCTCCTTTGTCCCCTCCTCTATTTAGCTCCTCCCCCCTCTACCGCCTCGTCGCCCAACGCCCCACCACCCCTCTCCAAGGACCTCGTCAGTAATGCTCTTTAAGTGAGCCCAGTCATGGCTTCTTTACTTGTGGAGGACAATCATGGAGAAAGGATGAGGGGAGGGAGGGAAGAGCAGGGAGAAAGGGATGAGGGAGGGGAGGGAAGAGGCAGGGAGAAAGGGATGAGGGAGGGAGGGGAAGAGCAGGGAGAAAGGGATGAGGGAGGGAAGAGCAGGGAGAAAGGGGATGAAGGGAGGGAGAGGAGATAGAGATGGAGAGAGGGGGGGAGAGGAAGGCATAGATGGGAGGAGGGGGTGAGGATGTGAATGGTGAATTGTACATGCGGGATATACATTAACTGCGTATGTATATGCAGATCACTGCTGTAGCCCCCATCTCCATGACAACCAGAGAAGGAGGCAGCCATCCACCTCCCTCCCCCGCCAGATAGAACACTCCTCGCATCCTGACGGCTAGCTTTGGTGTGTGTGTGTTTTAGTGTGTGTGCATGCATGCGTGTGCTTGTGTGTGTGTTTTGGTGTGTGTGCGTGTGTCTGTGTGTGTTTGTGTGGGCGTGTTCTTTGGCTCCTGGCTCTCATTTCCCCTCTGGCTTCTCCTCTCTTCTCAGAGGAAAGGTTAAAACAGGACTGGAAGGACGAAAATGAAATGAGAGGGGACAGGTACACAGGCTCCTGTGCTCAGAGGGGTGTGTGTGTTTGTGTGTTCCTGGGGCAGAGGGTGGCAGGGTTGTAATGTGAGGATCAGAGTAGCTATTTCAGGATGCAGCCTACCTACTATGGTGGATGTTCTCTACAAACAGCATGACCCCTTCAGCTCAGCATCATTACTGACGGGAAAGGGCCTCTGGAGAGGAGAGGAGAGAAGAACTCTCGATCCTCGTGTCATTAAAGTGCTAAGTCATTAGATTGACCTCAATCAGAATGCAAGCAAGGTGACCCTTGGGTCAGCTCTGAAAGGTCAGGTTATAGGTCAAACATCTAGTCTATCGATTATATGTAATGAATTAGATGTAATGATTTCCATGTTAGGTTCCATGTCAACCAATCTGGCATATTTGATTGGTCACTTTTGACATTACCTAGGAGAGATCTTTCTGTGTGTGTCGCTCTCTCTCCCTATCCTTCTCCTACTTCTCTCTCTCTCTCTCTCTCTCTCTCTCTCTCCTTCTCTCTCTTCTCTCTCTCTCCCTCTCTCTCTCTCTCTCTCTCTCTCCCTCTCTCTCATCTCTCTCTCTCTCTCTCTCTCTCTCTCATCTCTCTCACACATACACACACCACACACACACTCTGTTCAACCACTGCTAGTTACTTCCTGTGTTTGCTGTCAGGGGTGACTGGGTAGCTTGGCTTCTGTCTGTGCTCCTTACCGTGTGGATGACACGCCACTTTGGCTGTCGTCCCACAGGAAGCACATCCTCATCTCCTGATGCTCACAGGAAGCAGAATTATATCACATACTTAAGATTCCAGTTAGAAAATGGTTAGCATCCATATGTGATTAACAATGACTAACTAACTAAGTAGCTAACACAGACTTGAAGATCAGTGATCTTCTCCCTCTACAGTGTATTGTGCTGTGGTACAATACCCTGCACTGCCACTAGTGGGGCCTATGTCACAGTGAGAAGGTCCAGACTGTAGCGACTCTGTAGCGAGGCAATGAAATGATCATAAACCCGGGTACAATCCTGCAGAGAGGCAGTATTTCACTACTTTAGAAAAGAACTTTGCTGTCAGCAGAGTTGAGTGTAATCTCTGTCAGCTTCAGAGCAGAGCAGCTGTGTGTCCAGCCATGGTGTTCAGCACCTGGCTCTTTATATCCAGGACAGTTGCTTTGTTGTGTAAAGCAGCAAGGTAGGGCCTCCATTTAACTGTTAATGAGAATCAGAAAACAAGAGAGCGGCACTCTCCTTGTCTCTCCTTTTTACTCTCCTCTCATTTCATCTCGTGTTCCTCTCCTCCCCTCTCCGTACCCCTCAAGACCTCTCTTCCCCTTATCTCTCCACTACTCTACTCTCCTTCCGGCATCCCTCCTTTCCTATCCTCTCCTTTCTTCCGTGGTGAGGCTTGGCGTGTAAGTGCCAGGGCAC